>NW_027864473.1:0-254 GCF_054177405.1 Leptonychotes weddellii
CCAGATCACCCTGGCTGCAGTGCCAGGAACAGTCTAGGTAGGCAGCTATTGTGATGGTCCGAGTGAGACAGGATGGCCATGGGGTCAGGGTGACCGCCGATGGACATGGTGAGAAATAGGGAGTACCCTGAAATAGATTTTTAAAGCATTGACTGGATTACAGGGATATCGATTAAAACAATCAGGGCCTCCCTGGGACTGCCCGGTGGGTCTCGTCTCATCATTTACAACTGACTTGAAGCTCAAGGCAGCTA
>NW_027864474.1:0-1861 GCF_054177405.1 Leptonychotes weddellii
GGGTCACAGAAAGACTGGGGGTGCCTGAGTGCGGCAGAGCTCCCAGGTATTGGAGCAGGGAAGCCGGCTACAGAGATGGAGCCGAGGCGTGGGTTCTCAGCTCAGGGTTGCCATAAACCGTGATCCGTGGCACAGTCGGGCCACTGCTCCTCCAGCAGTGACCCAACAAGCGACAGATCCTGGGAGACTCTCCTTCCTCCCCAGGGAGGAGCGGCACGGGAGCACACCGCAGGGATCTGCTGGGTTTGGAGACTCCACATGGGGTTGGGTGCCAGAGATAGAAATGCTCGGTCACAGGCCGGGTGAGCACAGAGTGCGGCCAGAGACCAGGGAGATGGGAGTGATTGACTGCTTTTCTCTGGGGGCTCACTGAGGAGCGGGGCCCCAAGTTCTTGGCTCCTCCTGGGCGGAGATTGGGAGGCCGCCATTTTCACTCTTGGCCTCCAAAGCTGTACGGAAAGCTTGCAGGGAACAAAGGCTCCTGAGAGCAAACCCAAGCAGATTACTTAGCCCTGACCGGCAAGGGTGGGGCAATTCCACCTCCGGCAAAGACATTTGGGAACCATGGCAACAGGCCCCTCCCCCAGAAGATCAGCAAGAACAGCCAGCCAAGACCAAGTTTACCGATCGCTGAGAACGGCAGAACTCCAGTGCTAGGGGATAATGCACATAGAATCCATGGCTTTTTTTACCATGATTCTTTAGTCTTTCAAAGTTAATATATATTTTTTGAATTTTTCTTTTTCCCTTCTTCAACCAACATCTTATCAATCCCTTTTTTAAAAAATATTTTTTATTTCTCATTTTTAGAGTCATATTCTATCCCTTCACAGTAGTTACCCTTATTTTTGGTATATATAATATAAGTTGTTCTCACTTTAAAATTTTGAAATACAGTTTCTTCTATCAGATCATACCCTAAATCTCTAGTATATGTCTTTGTTCTAGTCTCCTGCCTGCTCACATTCTCTCCTTTTTTTTTTAATCCTCTTCTTTCTTTTTTCAAACAACTTCTTATCTGATCAATTCCTTTTATAAAATCTTTTATAATTTTCATCTTTACAGTCACATTCCATCCCTTCATCGTATTAACCCTTATTTTTGTACATATATAAGTTTTTCTTTCTTTAAAATTTTGGGAGGCACTTTCTTCTAACAGACCAAAATATGCCCAAAATCTAGTGTGTGGTACTGATCTCTGCACCAGCCTGATCTTATTTGATCATATTCTGTTTTTTTTTGTTTTGTTCTGTTTTTGTTTGTTTTTATCTTTTTTTTTCTTTTTCTTTTTTCTTTCTTTCCCTTTCTTTTCCCCCGGTTTCAGGTCTTTTCTGATTTGTTTAGTGTATATTTTCTGGGGACATTGTTACCCTGTTAGCATTTTGTTCTGTCATTCATCTATTCTCCTCTGGACAAAATGACAAGATGGAAAATATCACCTCAACAAAAAGAACAAGAGGCAGTACCAACTGCCAGGGACCTAATCAATACGGACATTAGTACGATGTCAGACCTAGAGTTCAGAATGATGATTTTAAAGACACTAGCTGGGCTTGAAAAAAGCATGGAATTTATTAGAGAAATAATTTCTGGTGAAATAAAAGAACTAAAATCTAACCAAGTCGAAATCAAAAAGGCTATTAATAAGGTGCAATAAAAAATGGGGGTGCTAACTGCTAGGATAAATGAGGCAGAAGACAGAATCAGTGATATAGAAGACCAAATGATGGAAAATAAAGAAGCTGAGAAAAAGAGAGATAAACAACTACTGGATCATGAGGGCAGAATTTGAGAGATAAGCGATACCATAAGACGAAACAACATTAGAATAATTGGGATCCCAGAAGAAGAAGAAAGAGAG
>NW_027864475.1:0-254 GCF_054177405.1 Leptonychotes weddellii
ATGGAACACTTCATCTAGAACTAATGATGTAATGTATGGGGATTAACATAAGAATAAAAAAAAAAAAAAAAGAATAATTAACCCCCCAAAAAAAATGTATGGGCAGAGAACTTGAATAGACATTTTTCTGAAGAAGACATACAGATGGCCAAAGTGTCCATTGAGGGGTAAATGGATAAAGAAGATGTGATACACACACACACAATATTATTTAGCCATAAAAAAGAAGGAAATATTGCCATCTGCAATAACAT
>NW_027864476.1:0-254 GCF_054177405.1 Leptonychotes weddellii
AGCCGCTCACCTTCAACCTGTTCAGGGGCATGGAAGAACTCTGCTGCCAGCTTGACCTGTGGTCTGCAGTGGCCGCTGTACTTTCTTGCAGTGCTCAGTGGCCCACCGTCATGTCATGTATTTTGTGGTTTAGGATTATGAATGTTCCTTAATTTAACCAAAGATAAGTGTTTCTGATTCTGTTTCTGTGTGTGTGTGTTTCAGTTAGCTACAGAAAGATGAGAACAGAGATGTCTTTAATATATTAAAACTAG
>NW_027864477.1:0-254 GCF_054177405.1 Leptonychotes weddellii
AATCTAAAAAAAAAAAAAAAAAAAATTTCATTTTGCTAACTGTATATGGAAGGTCGTTGTTGCTTTGGAATTTGGTGGACATAAGGTTGCTAATTACCAATACTAGCTCCACTCTCACGTGACAGGGTACTCTGAGTATTTCAAGCTCTGGCCCTAGGGATCAAGAAAGACAACACTATAGGTAAAGGATCAGTCTCAGTTGGACCTTAAAAAGACAAGTAGAATTTTATAAAAGGGAACAGATGAAGAAGGCA
>NW_027864478.1:0-254 GCF_054177405.1 Leptonychotes weddellii
AAATTTGGGACTCGAGGAAGGAGTAAGTATGTATGTATCTCAACGAAAATGATACGGCCAATATTTAGGAGGTAGCAAATTTTACAATGCTGCCTGCTGCTGGAATCCCACTAAAGTCTAATTTTTGTCTTCACTCTTTCCACCAAGCTATGTAAAATGCCCTCTTCCCATGTTTTAGTCTCTGGACCACATGATACAGCATGAATCATCCTCATTGAATAAGCGAATTAGTTATGTTCACTAGGAGCCTCCCC
>NW_027864479.1:0-254 GCF_054177405.1 Leptonychotes weddellii
CAGACGCTTAACGACTGAGCCATCCAGGCGCCCCTATATGTGGATTTTTTCAGTGGAGTACTATAAATGTATTTTCTCTTTCTTACGATTTTCTGAACAATATTTTCTTTTCTCTAGCTTACTTTATTCTAAGAATACTGTATATAATATGTATACAAAATATGTGTTAATCGACTATGTTATCTGTAAGGCTTCTTTTCTTTTTTCAAGAGTTTATTTATTTGACAGAGAGAGATAGAGCAGGAACACAAGCA
>NW_027864480.1:0-254 GCF_054177405.1 Leptonychotes weddellii
AGGCTCCTTACACAGATCTAAAAATAAGAACCACCACCGAGCTATGTGCCGGGCATGATATCTGGCACGGTGCCTGCATCGGTTAAATTACTCGATGGCAGTCCGTTACTGTAGCCCTGGGAAGGCAGGACCAGGCCCTCACATAGAGCCTGACACATAGTAGGTGCTTCGTGAGGCTTTTTGACTGGATGTGGAAGGTCCCTATCTCTAGAATAGAGATGATGTTGCTGGCCAGGGAGAAGGGACAGGGGGAG
>NW_027864481.1:0-254 GCF_054177405.1 Leptonychotes weddellii
AGGCTTCCATTTATGGAATGAGTACATCACGGGAATAAAAGGCACAGCAGAGAGAACGTAGGTCAGTGATCCTGTAATACTGCTGTGTCAGCAGAGATGGTATACACTGGTAAATACAGCATACTGCATAAACCTGTCCAATCACCATGTGTACACCTGAAACTGATGTAACATTGTGTGTCAACTGTATAAAAAAAAAGTAAAAGAAAGAAAAGGAAAAAGAAAAAAAGGGGGGGAAAAGGAAAGGAAAGGGA
>NW_027864482.1:0-254 GCF_054177405.1 Leptonychotes weddellii
GGGTCTCCCTGTACCACAGCTTCAGTCCATCCTTCTCGTTGATTCTAAAGTTAACATCCGAAGTTCAGATAGAATTGAGTGGTCTATGGCAGCCTCTTGTTGTTCACATATTCCTTAGCATGACATTTATGTTTCTTACTTATCTGGCCCCAACCTACTCTTCCAGGCTTACCTCATGCCCTTTCTCCCTAGCACACAAAAACTCCATCCATGTTACAGGCCTTGAAGCTTCCTACATGTGCCATGTCTTTGCA
>NW_027864483.1:0-254 GCF_054177405.1 Leptonychotes weddellii
AAAGTCAACAATACTACAATATCAACATTGATGAAGCTACCACCCTGGTACATACACACACACACACACACACACACACACAACCTCAGACTAATCTAAATTCATAAATTTAGGTTGATTCATAAATATCAGCATGAAAACCCTATTTAAAATAATAGCAAACAGAATGAAGAAGGATGGAAAAGATAATTCTCTGTGAGAACGACTGAGCCACCCAGGAGCCCCTGGATTTTATGTCTTTTATGAGCAGGAAG
>NW_027864484.1:0-254 GCF_054177405.1 Leptonychotes weddellii
ACTGTATGTAATAGGTGTTGGGGATAAGATAATATATATAAAGTGCCTAGCACGTAGTAGTTATTCAATAAGTAGTAGCTATTGTTATTGTTATTATTAGTGTACATAAGTAAATCAGCAATGAGTCTTTTGGAATGGTAATAGGACAAATATTATATCAGTTAGTCTTCCAACTAACTAACTAGAGGCCCCAGCCTTGCATCCTTGTGAAGCTTTATCTGCCAGGGGGAATGATTTTTTTCCTCTCCAACTGG
>NW_027864486.1:0-254 GCF_054177405.1 Leptonychotes weddellii
GTGATGGAGGGTTCACCTGGATGCAGGTAAAACAAGAATAAAATGGCAAGAGTCAGGTTGTTGTGGGATTTTAATGTTTTTCCCTGATTTTTGCTCATTTTCTTAATTAGCTTTGTGTATTTCTCTAACCATAAGTAATCCTACCTCAGAGGGGGCTTTAAGAATTCACTGGCAGGGGCGCCTGGCTGGCTCACTTGTTGGAACACACGACTCTTGATCTCGGGGTTGTGAGTTCGAGCCCCAAGTTGGGTGTA
>NW_027864487.1:0-254 GCF_054177405.1 Leptonychotes weddellii
ACTGATGACATTAGACTTCTCTGACTTTGAAGAGGTCAGTACTTTGACTTAAAAAGGATAGAAACTCTCTGTTTGGGCAGAGCAAGATGGCAGAGGAGTAGGAGACGTGGATTTCGTCTCCTCTCAGGAATTCATCTGGATAGGGATCAAACCATTCTGAACACCTACAAACTCAACAGGAGATCGAAGAAAAGAATAGCAACAACTCTCTGAACAGAAAAGTGACCACTTTCTGGAAGGTAGGACGTGCAGAG
>NW_027864488.1:0-254 GCF_054177405.1 Leptonychotes weddellii
AAGCTAGTTCTGAATCTGAACCCCCTTACTTGACTCATGCTAGCTTCTTTTCCAAAGACTCAGACCCTGGTTGTAGTCACCCTTACACTAATCATTATCATTTGAAAATTTTGATTCTTATTCAATACCAAGAATTGATGCTTAAAGCCCTAATGTGGTGCCCTACAGAACATCCTGTTTCCACTTAAACCAAGCTCTTTTGAACAGTTCCCCAGATGGAGTGTGGTTTTATGCCATATATATCCTGCATATTA
>NW_027864489.1:0-254 GCF_054177405.1 Leptonychotes weddellii
ATTTTTGTTTTTTTAAAGGGTTTTGTTTTTAATTCTAACAGCTTGTTTATTTGACTTCATCATAAAGGACAGCTCACAGGAAAAGAGGCTGTAATAACTCTTCAGGTTTGGGAGCAGGGTTTGGTTAGGGAAGAGGCAAGCTGGTTCAAGAAGGGAGGTCAGAAATGAATGTCCCACTTCCCAGCCTTGAGATCACGCAACAGGTGGAGAAAATTACACAAAGGAGAGGAGACTTGGGCTGTGTGAGCTTGCAG
>NW_027864490.1:0-254 GCF_054177405.1 Leptonychotes weddellii
ACTCTTATAAAGACATTCAACACTGAATTTAGAGCCTACTTGGGTAAAGCAGGGTAATCTCATCTTGAGATCCTTAATTAAATTACATCTGCAAAGATCTTTTTTCCAAATAAGGTCACCTTTACAAGTTCCAGGACATGGCCCTATCTTTTGGGGGCCGCCAGTCAACCTGCTACAGCTAACCATTAGTGTGAATATTAAACACTGTACATACGCTGGGCTCTGTGCAGAGCATATCCAAGAAACAGTACCGG
>NW_027864491.1:0-254 GCF_054177405.1 Leptonychotes weddellii
AAAAAAAACTTACACCATCATATTTACACTAACCATATGATATAGTTAGTTTTGAAAACAAAATCTTTTAATTGGCTAGAAAAGCTATCAAATATGAGAATAAAATGAACATGATATCTTGACAGAAAAATATCTTTCAAGACAGAAAGGTACAGATTTGATCGCATAGGAAAAAAAGATCCAGAGAGATAATGTGACTTGTCAAAATTCGCTCAGTTAGGTGGTTGCAAAGCTCCTATAATAACCCCAAAACC
>NW_027864492.1:0-254 GCF_054177405.1 Leptonychotes weddellii
CTAATGAAAATGTCTTACTGAAGATAGCAGCAATACAGTGTCTATAACTGGACTGTGTGTGTGTGTGTGTGTGTGTGTGTGTGTGTGTGTGTGATTTTTTCCAACTGGTTTAAAAGAAGTAGAAATTTTAATTATTTGGAAGAAAAAATCTGAATTATTCTAGCCAAAATGTTATCCATATTAAATTTCCAGGTGGTTGAAACAGAGTTAACACTTTAAATCTGATGACCTATGTGTAAATTTAATTTAAAACC
>NW_027864493.1:0-254 GCF_054177405.1 Leptonychotes weddellii
CAGAAGCCACCGAAGGGCCCAAGCAAGGGACAAAATGCAGACTGGCTCCTGGCCACAGCTTCGGAGGGATAGGTATTGGCTCAGGGCCGAGTCCTGCTCAGAAGCTTGTCCACAGAGCAGCAGAAACAGAGTCACGTGGGACCCGTTGGGAATGCAGATCGCCAGGCCCCACCCCAGCCCTCTTGAGCCAGGAACTGAGTGACTCAGAGATGGGGCCTGGCAATCCGCGCTTTAGGGAGCCCCTCAGGTGATTC
>NW_027864494.1:0-254 GCF_054177405.1 Leptonychotes weddellii
GAAAAGATTGAAGTCATATCTCACAACTTTTCTGACTACAATTCTAGAAATCAACCATAAGAAAAAATCTGGAAAGACCCCAAATTCATGGAGGTTAAATAACATGCTACTAAACAATGAATGAGTCAACCAAGAAACCAGAAAAGAAATAAAAAATTACATGGAATGTTAAAAAAAAAAAAGGAAGAAGAAGATAGCAGGAAGGGAAAATGAAGGGGGGAAAATCGGTGGGGGAGATGAACCATGAGAGACTA
>NW_027864495.1:0-254 GCF_054177405.1 Leptonychotes weddellii
AGCATGTGTCCCACTGGTTTTAAGGACAGTGGAGCCCATGCATTACGCAGTTCCTCTTCTGTCGCTGGCTTCCAGTCAAATCGTATCTGGATGGCCCGGCCTTAAATTTAAGTTGAGAACAATGGATAAATCACAGGCTTTGGAAACAGACTGCTTGGGCTCAAGTCCTGACTTGGTCACTAACTAGCTAAGTGAGCTCAGTGAAATCTGCTGAGCGTCAGAGCCTCAGTTTCCTTATTTGAAAAATGGGAACA
>NW_027864496.1:0-13205 GCF_054177405.1 Leptonychotes weddellii
CCCCCCCCTTCTGTGGCTATTTTAAGTTTCTTTTTTAAAAATAAGAAATGATAAGTAAACTTGTGAAATACTTTTAAAATTTTAAAAGGAAGAGAAAGATTGAATATTCTTATTCATGCCAAGTTTCTAAAGTTGAGGTCCATGTACCCTGTCAGGAAGCTATTGCAGATGCAATGGTGGAGTAACTAAGGTAAAGGCAGAAACTGACAGACAGCATCAAGAGGAACGCACCCATTACCAGTCTCCATTCTAACTCCCATAGCAAAGCAATTTTCCTTTCAGTGGTGCTTGGCTGTGGAGCTGGGTAAACTTAGAGAGGTAAAAGTTCTAGAATAGGATGATTACAATGGCTGTGCCACATGGAGTTGTTTTATAATTTATAAGAACATGAGAATCAAATGTTGTTTTCTATAATCTAGGTAATTCCTATGATCTTAGTCTTAAGTCAAATGTTCTTTAGAATCAAATAAATGCTATGCTGCTTAAGATTTCTTCCAAATGTGGAACCCCTGACTAGGCTAAGTTCTAGAGGACCAACACTAATCCGCAAGCGTCTAACTGTGTTAGTGGATTCAAAGCCAGTCTGATGCTACTAGATCCTCGTGAGGATGATTGTACCTAACACAGGTATAAAGCTGTTATTGCTTGGTGTAATAACCTTTAATTTTTGAATCCCAGGAAGTCAATTAACTTTTCTGTATCTCCATTCCCTCCATTCCCCTAAGGCAATCCCTACTTTACATGTTAGGAAGAATAAATACATTGATATACGTGGAGGCACTTAATTCACTTTCTGGCACATAATGGATTCTCAATACATGTAAGCTTCATGGATTTCTTATGTGATGCTATTGGGAAGATGATTTGAGTTCATGTAAAAATATTCATACCATATTCCCTACTCTAAAGTAGTGGTTCTCATCCCAGGACAATTTTGTCCCCTACCCATAAACCCCCAGGGGATGTTTGGGAATGTCTGGAGGCATTTTAGCTGTCAAAACTGGGAGGAGAGGTACTACTGGCATTTGCTGGGTGAGGTCAGGAATATTGCTAAACATCATACAATGCACTGGACAGCCCCCCACAGCAGAGAATTATCTAGCTCAAAATGTCAATAGTGCCCTGCTCTAAAGGAACCTGTCATCTAAAATATCCAGGCATGTTCCTGACTAGATTGGGAATGAAACTGAAAGCATGACCCAATAAACTTGTTACATTCTGGCATTCTCTTCTTGACCATGGTTCGAGGGAAATGCATTATGTACTTTTTGCCTAGGACACTGGAAGCCTTTCTACCAGGAGCTGGGAAATCTCACGGCACCCATCTTCAGCAATAGCAGCATCAACTGCAGAATATGAGGACCCAGCTTTGTCAATATTGATCTGTTTAAGGCAGCCTGGCTCCATTTGCATGGTCATCTCCTCTCTCCACCAGATGGCTTTCAACTATCAACCAAGCTCTAACGTTATCTGTATTGGACAGGGCAAAATTACCAACAGAGCACAGATTAGCCACAAAGAATATAGCCATCCTGTAATAAATATGCCTTAGAAGAAAATGACTGACTCTTGGTGTTTGAGTGAGGAAGTAGGTGGATAGGGTACCTATTCACTTGATTTGTGTGGCAAGGGATGTAATTTTTATGATTTATTTAAGGCAGAAACTTTCACATTCTTTTTAATAAAGCAGAATGTACAATGAAGAAAATGTATTTTTATGAGGGTACTTTGGGAGTCGGTTCGCATTTCTTTTATTTTTCTATCAGAGCTTTTGCAAGTTTCTCTTTGATGCTTCCATAAATCAATAGTTGACTTATGAAATACAGATTCTGCATACTCTGTAAAGTCACAAAAAGCTTCTATAAGGTAGTTATAATAGATTAATGTAAACATAACTTCAATATCCTCAAAATCTGCATGTTTTAAATGGTAATTTTTAAGTGTAAATATCTCTAAGCTTGTATATATCAAATAAATTGTAAGCTTTTGTATAGAAATAGTAATTCATCTGCATATTCCACTCCATGTACTGATACAATATATAATCCCTACATAAATCCATTTAAATAGTGCCAAAAAACCCTGTGCAAACAAAATTAAAATAGCAATGTGAAAACCTCAGCTTCTGCCTGTCCCAATAACTGCTTTTTATATATACTAAAATAATATGGGTTTGATAAAATTAGTGTTTGTAATAATGTATTATTATACCATATATATTTCCTTCTCAAGTTATCACACGTTTAAAAATTAAAATTAGGCAGAATAAAACTATTTGGTAGCAGTGTATCAAACTTCTTCAAATCTCTTTTAACCTACGCTGTTAAAAATATAACAGTGTATAAAAAGAGCCAACAAGACATATTTTGCAAAGTTTCCAAAGATAGATTCTATCTAACACTGAATATAATAGTCATGCACATTAGTATTAATCTACTACCTCAAGGCTTAAAAGAAGTTGGGCATTATAGGTCTAATACCACAGAAAAATGAGCGAATTTACCTGACCATTTGGATCACAATCAACCACTGTCCTGTTATTATATCAAAAACAAACAAACAAACAATAGCAATTCTTAATAACCCCTAAAGGTTTTCCAAGTTTATGCTTGACCATTAGGAGCACATAATCCTAGAGAAATAAATGTGAATTTGTTTTGGCATTTTTTAAGTTATTTTTTTTAAGATTTTATTTATTTATTCATGAGAGAGAGAGAGAGGCAGAGGGAGAGGGAAAGGGAGAAGCAGGCTCCCCATGGAGCAGGGAGCCCAACCCAGGCCTTGATCCCAGGACCCTAAGATCAAGGCCTGAGCCAAAGGAGACGCTTAATCGACTGAGCCACCCAGGTGCCCTATATTGGCATTTTCTTATGCAGCCTCCCAGTAAAAGTCATTAGCAGATGTTCTGCTCTCATCTAACTGGTAGGTGATATTGTCCTGCCTTTTGTGTCACCGGCAGTGAGATCTCATTAAGCATTCACTCTGTGGAGAACAATATAAGTCCCAGGAATTCAGAATTGGAGCTGGTTATGCAAATTTATGTCCTGGCCATTTATTCCCATTCTAGATCCCTTCTCTGCACTCTCTCATCCAATCTCTTCTCTTGGCTTTCATCACTACGAGTAAATGGGAGAAGAAAGTTTGCCTACTCTGGGCATGGTGCTTTTCCTGTTGGCAGGGGAGATGGCATTCTCTCGTTTCCCCTTCCTCTTAATTTACATCCATTTCTTCTTCCCTCTCTCACCTACCACTGTCAATCTCTGTATAATTTGCTTTTTATCTTTATCCTCCTCTCAATACACTCAGCCTTATTGTGTCAAGATAACGTCTACAATAAATTTAAAATGTTATAAAGCTTTCTTGAAAATGAGTAAAGGTGGGGCGCCTGGGTGGCTCAGTTGTTTAAGTGTCTGCCTTTGGCTCAGATCATGATCCCAGAGTCCTGGGATTGAGACCCACATTGTCGGGCTCTCTGCTCAGTGGGAGTCTGCTTCTCCCTCTCCCTGCTGCTCCCCCTGCTTGTGCTCTCTCTCTCTCATGTCAAATAAATAAATAAAATCTTTAAAAAAAGAAAAAAAAATGAGTAAAGGAATCCTCATTTAAAATGGAGTCCGGGAGCCCACTCATTGATAACATAACCAGAAGGAAGAAGGAAGAAATTCTTCTTTTGCTTTTAAGAAAAAGAAAGAAGATCTCTCCCTGCCCTAGCAACAATGCACTAACCACCACTTGCTGCCAATGAGAAATACCCATAACCTTGAAATCTTGTTCTTCTCCAATGAACTTTTTTTCAAAACAATCCTCCCCAATTTCCTCCTAAACCTTAACAAAAGCTGACCCTCCCTTTGTCTCTTCAGACTTGCCTCTAGTTTTTTCATAGTTTGCTTGTCCTGAATTGCAGTTCTTCTGCTATGCACCAATAAACTCATTTCACTGATAAAATAAATGGCTCTTTTATTTTTATGGTTGACACTTTCAGAAGGCTTAGCTTCAAGTAAATTTTTTGTTTGTTTTTGTTTTTTACCTTGCAAGGAGAAAAATGCTAAAAATTTGACTACTTGCTTGAAATGGGAAGGGAGGAGAGGAAATGGGAGGGAGAAAAGTTATAGAGTAAACAAATATATCTACTTGTATTTCATTTTCCTTAATCAAAGGAACTTAGAAATCCCCATAGTGGAGGGAGAAAGAGAGCATATATGAAATTGAGGTATATAACTTCTTTCGTGACTTTATTATTTCTTTCAATTTTCCCGTAAAAAGACATCTTACTTGCAGTAGATATTTTTGGGATTAAAACTTTAATTAAGAAAGAAGTATTAGGAAATATAGCTTCAAATTAGGAGTGCTGCATTTTAAAAATTTAACTATATCCTTTAAGAAAAGAAGTTCTTTACTAAAATAAACTACCATCCTTTATCAACAAAGATAATAATTCTTTAATGGAGTTTAATAACAGCAGATAAAAAATGATGCTTACATATCACCCACCCTACCCTCCAATTAAAGTAACATTAGCAGTACAGAAAGTTTTATATAATTTTTTAAAAAGCACACTTATACTTGATATGTGAGTCACATTTTTGTTTTCAATCCTAGACTCTCAGCTAACATATATACTGAGTTATATATTATATGTAACCTAAGGGTTCAGGGAGCTTTTAGTTTCTGACATTTTCATTATAACAGCTTGAAAAAATATTTTGTTAAAATCTGTGATCTCCAGAATGAAGATTCTCTTAATGTTGCCAGAGAAACAAACAAAACCAATAAAAATAGTCTTTGAATCTCTGTAAGGTTTTCCTTTAGTCATAAAATAATGGGATTTGTAGTTCCTGGAAATGGTTCAGAGGTCATCCTGATATAAACTTTTAGAATTAACACAGAGAGAAAACAATACTCCAGCTATAAAACAAGGTACCATAACGGTAAATCCTTGTTGACCATTTCTGTTACTAATATTTTGCAAATGACATCTGGGAAAATGGCGCTTAAAATCCCTCTTTCATCTACACTATCATATTAAACTGTGTTTGTAAGCTGTTGGGCCATCATTGCACTTGGGATTAACGTAGATTCTTTTTTTTTTTTTTAAAGATTTTATTTATTTATTTGACAGAGAGAGACACAGCGAGAGAGGGAACACAAGCAGGGGGAGTGGGCAAGGGAGAAGCAGGCTCCCCTCAGAGCAGGGAGCCCGATGTGGGACTCGATCCCAGGACCCTGGGATCATGACCTGAGCTGAAGGCAGTCGCTTAACCAACTGAGCCACCCAGGCACCCAGGATTAACGTAGATTCTTTGGCTTTTCTTTCCCATCATCACTCTGATATAAAATAAGATGGTGACAAAAATTAGATATTGGTAATGTAAAGCAAGTTCCAAGTTGGATTAGGATAAAAGCTTTAATAAATCCTTTGAAGTTTAGTACATTATACATAGTAAAACAAAAACAAAAAGCCCTTCAAGCTCTTTCTAGTCTTCTTAATAAATATTATCATTTGGGATTTGGAATTGGGAAGTAGAAAAGCCAGTTTTAAGGGAAAGTGACATAGTTAATCTTATAATAAAACCAGGCATTTGGATGTGTTTTTGGACATTATAGAACTGAGTGAAATGTTCAAATTTTGTCTTTGAAAATTACTACTTATCACCTATGCCAAGTGTCTATCTTTATAGGTGCCAATTGCATTGGGGATTATTTGTCTTGGTAAATAAGAATGGTGCAGACTTCAGAGGCTAAGTGCTGGATTTCATTATTTCTTCCACACTAAGTCAAATTATGTGTAATAAGTGGTAATTTTGCTAATGCATAAAAAATGTTAAAAAAAACAAACCATAGTTTGTGGGATTTTATTTGTCTTCTTTTGTTTCTTTGTTTTGTTTTTGATCCTTTCTTTATCATAAACCTGTTTAGTGGAATAGTAACCACGGTCCCACACACCAACTTTAGAACAATCCAGTATTCATTTGAATCCAAAAACTGACACTATTTTTCCTTAAGTATACTCATTTGTTTTGGATGAATCAATCTGCTCAGATTTCTCCTCTCCACCTGCCCTTCCTAAGATAGGTTTTGTGTACCCGGCATAATGTTTCATGTCCTTGTAGTGGTGTCAGGAAACAAGAGCAGTGAATCCTAATGATTTTCTCTGCATCATTTCTGGTCTCTGCTGAACAGTGGCTGGTCCATTCTGCTCCCTGTACTGCTGACCACTGAAGTGTAACTGATCCCTTTGGCTCAATGAACATTGTGAAGATACTCAACTTATGGTGTGTGGTTCCAAACACATGCCACTCTCATCTCAACCCAGGTCTCTGCTGGTCCACTGAATGCCTTTTTCAGGGAAAGGAAATTTCTGAACCCTCTGAAGCTACTGAGGGGCTGAGGACTACCTCAGGCTTATCTTTCTAACTACTCCCATCTCTCAGTGCCGTGTGAGTTCTCACTGTCTGATCATGTGACACATGCCAGTCTTATCCCAAGCTTTCTCAAACTTCTTAACAGTTGTGTCACCGGCCACTCCCTCCTGACATTCTCAAGATCTCCTCTCTCCAAATAAGCATTTCTAAAGGGAAAATATAAGGACATGAATGTCTAAACTTACCACAACATTTGAATATATTATTCTCTTTCCTGCTGTCACTGGGGTCTTCATGGATAGCTAGCTCACCTAATTCTTTTGAATAACAGAACTTTCAAACTTTATTGTCCTTCTCTCTGAAATGATGTTTACTCTGTCTCTTTTCTTGAGGCCTACTGGCAGGTAAGAATAGAGAAGGATAAACTGGCTTACAGATAAGAGATTATAAAGTAAGGAGTATTTAAAAACATATTTGTTTCACATGGATCACTTTTCTTTTTCTGTATCTGCAAATAAATGTCCATATATATGCTTTTAAAAGAGTAGGTCATTAGTATGTTATTGTAGTAATACTAAAACACTTATCTATTATTATCTTTTTAAAAACTTTTTCTGTCAAATAAGCGTAGTACAGGAATGATCATGAATGATCTGGGTAAGTGAAAAACAAAGTGAAGGAATAATTTAAGAGTAATATTGTACTGTTAACAAGGTAGGGTGTCCAATATCTATCGATACTATATATGGAGTTATGCCATTCTTTTGAATCTCAACATTAATATTCTTTTTTTTTTTTAAAGATTTTATTTATTTATATGACAGAGAGAGACAGTGAGAACAGGAACACAAGCAGGGGGAGTGGGAGAGGGAGAAGCAGGCCCCCCGCTGAGCAGGGAGCCCGATGTGGGACTCGATCCCAGGACCCTGGGATCATGACCTGAGCCGAAGGCAGACGCTTAACGACTGAGCCACCCAGGCACCCTCAACATTAATATTCTTAAAGTTTTTATTGCAACAATCTGTAACTCAAGAATGGACTGGTTCTCTATGGCTTATCAGCTGACATCCTAAAAACATTGGGCATGCCATTATGAGTCCATTACTTCTTGTTTATTGTCTGATGAGTTTATATATATTTGTCTTTTATTAAAAAGATAGAATTATTGGTTATTAGAATATACATAAGTTCCACTTTAGTTGATAGTACCTAATAGCTTTCAATTGTGATTCCAAAAAATCACATTTCCACCATGAATGTAGGAGAATGAAGGAAGCATGGGAGAGATTTTTATGATGATTTGGATTCATGATTTTCCTTCACAGTGGAATTCATTTCTAAGGATAGAGACCAACAATTGTGTAAATTATGCACTCATATATGAGAGAACTTAAAAAGTCAAGGAAGCTTGGATTCAGTGTAGTATTTCTCATAACATTTCTCTATTGCATCATATGGCAAAATAGTTTAATTCCTTTCACTGGCCTTTAATGAAAGCAAAATAAAAATTATTTTCTCTTGAGAGTCTAATACATATTAATATGTATTTATATTTATTATATACATGTTCTAAAGTAATCCCTGATAAAAATTGAAACTAGCATATTTGCCTTACAAATGATAACAAGGATAAACATGATAGACATATATCATGTACTGAAGATAAGAGAGAAAAAAAAAAAGAAAAGCATAAAAAATAGAAATTGTTAAAGACATTGAAGCCAAACCTAGGGTAATAATTACAGTGATGATAGAAAATAGCCCTTTTCTTTTTTCTATTCAAAGTAAGTCTTACACTGGAATGTAGAGGGCATGTGATACATAGTGAGAAAGTAAGAACATTGCCTTCAGTGTTCTAAGTTTAAAGATGAGTGTGCTTATTTTCTTTGGACAGGTATTTAGTCAAAATGAGCTTAGCTACAGATGAAATATAAAAATGAAAAATAAATGAAGTCCCCAACATGAGACCTAACACAACGTTCTGATTTGCAGTGACTTACTTGGGATTTAAAAATAGGGGATTAGGAGGGGGTGGAGCAAGTTGGCAGAGGACCTAAATTTCATCTGGTTCCAGGAATTCAGCTAGGCAGTTATCAAACCATTCTGAACACCTACAAACACAAGAGGAGATCGAAGAAAAGAATAGCAGCAATTCTATGAACAAAAAAGCAACCACTTTCTGGAAGGTAGGATGTGCAGAGAAGTGAATCTAAGGTGATATTCGGGAAGATAGACCAATGGGGCGGTAGAGCCTCCATTTGTCGGCTACTGGCAAGTGATAGAGCAGCAGAGCACAAAATTGGAACTTTTCGAAGACTGCTCCTCTGAGGGACGTTGCTCCAGTGGCTAAGTGGGGGGTGGAACCCTCGCTGGGACAGTGTGGTCTCAGGATCCATGGGTCACAGAAAGACTGAGGGTGCCTGAGTGTGGCAGAGCTCCCAGGTATTGGAGCGGGGAACCTGGCTGCAAAGATGGAGCCGAGGAGTGGGCTCTCAGCTCGGGGTTGCCATAAATCATGATCCCAGGCACAGTCAAGCCACTACTCTTCAAGCAGGGCCCCAACAAGCAGCAAATCTGGGGAGATTATTTAGCCTGGCCCCTGGCAAGGGTGATGCAATTCTGCCTCAAGCAAAGACATTTGCTGCAACAGGCCCCTCCCCCAGAAAATCAGCAAGAACATCCCACCATGACCAAGTTTACTGATCAATGAGAACTGCAAAACTCCAGCACTAGGGGAATACAGCACATAGAATTCATGGCTTTTTCCCCATGATTCTTTAGGCTTTCAAAGTTAATTTTTTTAATTTAATTTTTTTCTTTTTCTATTTTTTAAAATTTTTCTTCTTTCCTTTTTTAACCAACATCTTATCAATTCCTTTTTAAAAATTTTTTTAATTTTCATTTTTATAGTCATATTCCATCCCTTCATCGTATTTACCCTTATTTTTGTACATATATAAGTTTTACTTTCTTTAAGATTTTGGGATACAGTTTCCTCTAACAGACCAAAATACACCCAAAATCTAGTGTGTGGTCTGTTCTATTCACCAGCCTGATCATGTTTTTTGTTTGTTTGTTTGTTTGTTTGAGTCTCTTCTGATTTATTTAGTGTATGTTTTTCTGGAGTTGTTGTTACCCTTTTAGCATTTTTTTTTTTAAAGATTTTATTTATTTATTTGACAGAGAGAGACACAGCGAGAGAGGGAACACAAGCAGGGGGAGTGGGAGAGGGAGAAGCAGGCTTCCTGCGGAGTGGAGAGCCCGATGTGGGGCTCGATCCCAGGACCCTGGGATCATGACCTGAGCCGAAGGCAGACGCTTAACGACTGAGCCACCCAGGCGCCCACCCTTTTAACATTTTGTTCTCCCATTCATCTATTCTCCTCTGGACAAAATGACAAGAAGAAAAAACTCACCTCAAAAAAACGAACAAGAGGCAGTACCGACTGCCAGGGACTTAATCAGTACAGCATTAGTAAGATGTCAGAACTAGAGTTCAGAATGATGATTATAAAGATACTATCTGGGCTTCAAAAAAGCATAGAAAATACTAGAGAATCCCTTTCTAGAGAAATAAAAGAACCAAAATCTAACTAAGTCTAAATCAAAAAGGCTATTAATGAGGTGCAATAAAAAAATGGAGGCTCTAACTGCTAGGATAAATGAGGCAGAAGAGAGAATTAGTGATATAGAAGACCAAATGATGCAGAATAAAGAAGCTGAGAAAAAAAAGAGATAAACAACTACTGGATCACGAGGGTAGAATTTGAGGGATAAGTGATACCATAAGATGAAACAATAATAAAATAATTGGGATCCCAGAAGAAAAATAGAGAGAGGGGCAGAAGATATATTGGAGCAAATTATAGCAGAGAACTTTCCTAATTTGGGGAGGGAAACAGGCATCAAAATCCAGGCAGCCCAGAGAACCCCCCTCAAAATCAATAAAAATAGGTCAACACCCTAAAATCTAAGAGTAAAACTCACAGTCTCAGAGACATAGAGAAAATCCTGAAAGCAGCTTGGGACAAGAGGTCTGTAACCTACATGGTAGAAACATTAGATTGGCAGCAGACCTATCCACAGAGACCTGGCAGGCCTGATATATTCAGAGCACTAAATAAGAAAAAATATGCAGCCAAGAAATTATATCCAGCCAGGCTTCACTGAAAATAGGAGGAGAGATAAAAATCTTCCAGGACAAACAAAAACTAAAAGAATTTGCAAAGACCAAACCAGCCCTACAAGAAATATCGAAAGGGGTCCTCTAAGCAAAAGACAGCCTAAAAGTAAAATAGTAAAATAGACCAGAAAGGAATAGAGACAATATACAGTAACAGCCACCTTACAGGCAATGCAATGGCACTAAATTCATATCTTTCAATAGTTACCCTGAATGTAAATGGGCTAAATGCCCCAATCAAAAGACACAGTCTATCAGAGTGGATAAAAAAATAAGACCCATCGATATGCTGTCTGCAAGAGACTCATTTTAGACACAAAAACACCCCCAGATTGAAATTGAGAGGGTGGAAAACAATTTACCATGCCAATGGACACCAAAAGAAAGCTGGGGTGGCAATCCTTATATCAGACAAATTAGATTTTAAACCAAAGACTGTAATAAGAGATGAGGAAGGACACTATATCATACTTAAAAGGTCTATCCAACAAGAAGATCTAACAATTTTAAATATCTATGCATCTAACATGGGAGTAGTCAATTATATAAGCCAATTAACAAAATCAAAGAAACACATCAACAATAATACAATAATAGTAGGGAATTTTAACACCCCCCTCACTGAAATGGACAGATCATATAAGCAAAAGATCAACAAGGAAATAAAGGCTTTAAGTGATACACTGGACCAGATGGACTTCACAGACATATTCAGAACATTCCATCCCAAAGCAACAGAATACACGTTCTTCTCTAGTGCACATGGAACATTCTCCAGAATAGATCACATCCTAGGTCACAAGTCAGGTCTCAACAGGAACCAAAAGATTCCCTTCATATTTTTGAACCACAGTGCTTAGAAACTAGAACTCAATCACAAGAGGAAAGTCAGAAAGAACTCAAATACATGGAGGCTAAAGAGCATCCTACTAAAGAATGAATGGGTCAACCAGGAAATTAAAGAAGAATTAAAAGAATTCATGGAAACAAATGAAAATGAAAACACAACTGTTCAAAAATCTTTGGGATGCAGCAAAGGCAGTTCTAAGAGGAAAATATATAGCAATACAAGCCTTTTGCAAGAAACAAGAAAGGTCTCAAATACACAACCTAACCCTACACCTAAAGGAGCTGGAGAAAGAACAGCAAATAAAGCCTAAACCCAGCAGGAGAGGAGAAATAATAAAGATCAGAGCAGAAATCAATGAAATAGAAACCAAAAGAACAGTAGAACAGATCAATGAAACTAGGAGCTGGTTCTTTGAAAGAATTAATAAGATTGATAAACCCATGGCCAGACTTATCAAAAAGAAAAGAGAAATGACCCAAATAAATAAAATTATGAATGATAGAGGAGAGATCACAACCAACACCAAAGAAACACAAACAATTATAAGAACATATTAGGAGCAACTATATGCCAGCAAATTAGACAATCTGGAAGAAATGGATGCTTTCCTAGAGATGTATAAACTACCAAAACTGAAACATGAAGAAATAGAACACCTGAACAGACCCATAACCAGTAAGGAAATTGAAGCAGTAATCAAAAATCTCCCAACAAACAAGAGCACAGGGCCAAATGGCTTCCCAGGGGAATTCTACCAAACATTTAAAGAAGAATTAATATCTATTCTTCTGAAACTGTTCCAAAAAATAGAAATGTAAGGAAAACTTCCAAACTCATTTTATGAGGCCAGCATTACCTTGACCCCAAAACCAGACAAAGACCCCATCAAAAGGGAGAACTACAGGCCAATATCCCTGATGAACATGTATGCAAAAATTTTCACCAAAATACTAGCCAATAGGATCCAACAGTACATTAAAAGGATTAATCACCACGACCAAGTGGGATTTATTCCTGGGTTGCAAGGGTGGTTCAACATTCACAAATCAATCAATGTGATACAATACATTAATAAAAGAAAGAACAAGAACCATATGATCCTCTTAGTAGATGCAGAAAAAGCATTTAACAAAGTACAGCATGCTTTCTTGATCAAAACTCTTCAGAGTATAGGGATAGAGGGTACATACCTCAATATCTTAAAAGCCATCTATGAAAAACCCACAGCGAATATCATTCTCAATGGGGAAAAACTGAGAGATTTCCCCCTAAGGTCAGGAACACAGCAGGGATGTCCACTATCACCACTGCTATTCAACATAGTACTAGAAGTCCTAGCCTCAGCAATCAGACAACAAAAAGAAATAAAAGGCTAAAGGCATCTGTATTGGCAAAGAAGTGAAACTCTCACTGTTTGCAGATGATATGATACTTTATGTGGAAAATCCAAAAGCCTGCACCCCAGAACTGCTAGAACTCATATAGGAATTCAGTAACGTGGCAGGATATAAAATCAATGCACAGAAGTCAGTTGCATTTCTATACACCAACAACAAGACAGAAGAAAGAGAAATTAAGGAGTCAATCCCATTTACAATTGCACCCAAAACCATAAGATACCTAGGAATAAATCTAACCAAAGAGGTAAAGTATCTGTACTCAGAAAACTATAGAATACTCATGAAAGAAATTGAGGAAGACACAAAGAAATGGAAAAATGTTCCATGTTCATGGATTGGAAGAACAGTTATTGTGAAAATGTCTGTGCTACCTAGAGCAATCTACACATTTAATGCAATCCCTATCAAAATAC
>NW_027864497.1:0-1861 GCF_054177405.1 Leptonychotes weddellii
GAAGTTCAGAGCCTAGAGGAAGCCGTAGCTTAGAAGAAGCTTTCTGCCCTGCCCCAAGGGGCCAAGAGACGGCCTCAGCTGCAGATTTCTCTGTGGCCACTGGCTGCCGAAGCTTCCGGGCCTTGCTCTTACCTGCTCAGTCAGCAGATCCCAACAACTGTGATTTCAAAGTGCAGGGCCCACCTGTTGTTTTGGTACCCCAGGATCACTTCCCCTCTTCTGAAGGTTCCAGGACCCCCCATTGATCAGGGCTGCCTCTCTGTGTAAGGACAACACAAGCTGTTCACAGCACAACTCTGGAGGGCACCATTCACAGACGCATTTGTAAAAACAAAAAACGTTCCATCCCCCTCCACCCAACCATCTTTTTTTGTTGTTATACCTCTTCATAGGCTCTGCATGTCTTTCCACCTCTCGGTTGCTTTTTCCTGCCCTCCTTAGGATCACTACCTCTCCATCCACCAGCTTCATTCCCGGGAGAACCTGAACAGGAATTCCCGGGCTCCAGGGTTGAGAAGAAACAACCTTACTCCAGCAGGTTCCAGCCCCCCTCCTCTGCCTGTCCTCTGGGCTCCAAGCACAGACACAATCGCCTGCTTCCAGGCATCATTTAAATGTCTCCTGGCACAACCAAGCAGGTACCATCCTGCTTTAATGTGGAGACTTAAGACAGCATTGAGTTCTGGGTTTGGGGGGCGGGGGGGTGTTTGTTTTTTTCCAAAAATGAAGACATGGTAAGAAGACTTTAAGTCTTGCAGAAAATGAAAATTCTGTTCTTACCATATACCACACACTTCAGTGATTAAATGACTGCAGACCATACCATCCTCCAAACTGTGCCCAACTAAAATATGCATGCATTAAACCTCATGAGGGAGTACTGATACTTCCACATTATCTATGATGGGTTTTAGCTCCAATAGCTTTGAGTCTGAGAAACTGCAAAATACACTGAATTTTAATGGAAATCTGGTTGTTAATAAAAAGAGGTAAATCCATAACAAGGAACACTAATAAACACATAAATAGACTCAGAAAGAGTCTTTAAGTTCCAGAATACCATCAACGTGGGCCTTTTGCAAACCTCTTAGCCAGTTTCTCATTTTTCTTTTCTATTCCTACTTACATATCATTAAAAGAAAACCTTGGCCTACGTACAAAATATCCCTAAAATATGTAATTTTTTAACTGTATTTTAAACCCTCCAACAAAAACAGCTTTTCCCACTCTCTTTTTCTCTTTATTAAGTCAACACAGTAGAAAAATAAAACAACTACATTGTGAAATGACCTCCTAGTGAGTAAAATAGCTCAGGAAAGGCTGAAAAATGAAATTATGGTGCAGGTAATAGAAATTCAGGCCAAGAATGCTCCTGGATGTTGGATATAAGGTTTTAAATATAAATATTCAGATACAAACAAATCTAAGGACATATATTTTCTATAAGGAAAAAGAAACTTTTAAAAGGAAAGGGTCCCCATATATTATGGATAATCCAGCAAATTAAAGACATTTAACCAAATTAGCCTAATTATTCTGCCATGAAATGGAGGGTGAAGGTACCTATAAAAAATTAAATGGGCTCCCCCTGCTCAGCGGGGATCCTGCTTCTCCCTCTCTCTCTGCTGCTCCCCCTGCTTGTGCTCTCGCTCTGTCAAATAAATAAATAAAATCTTTTAAAAAAATTAAAAATGAAACTAATCTTTATAATAGTCAGCCTCTCTGGAAGCATTCATTTCAGGCTACTGAATTAGAATGTACAAATGTTACTGGTTAAGCCCCACACTGGGCGTGGAACCTACTTAATTAAAAAAAAAAAGGGGCACCTGGGTGGCTCAGTCGTTAAGCGTCTGCCTTCGGC
>NW_027864498.1:0-254 GCF_054177405.1 Leptonychotes weddellii
ATTCATAAAAATACTAAATTGATAAAGTGGACTTAATCAAAATTAAAACCTTTGCTTTTCAAAAGACATTCTTAAGAGAAAGAAAAGACAAGCCACGGGGCTAGGAGAAACTATTTACAAATTGCATATCTGAATACATAGGAAGTATAGTTAAAATATAGTATATTTTTAATACTATATATACTACTATAATATAATACTATATTGAATACTGTATCAGAACTCAATTGTAAGAAAACAAACCACACAATAAA
>NW_027864499.1:0-254 GCF_054177405.1 Leptonychotes weddellii
CTGAGCTGAAGGCACACTTAACCGACTGAGCCACCCAGGCGCCCCTCGTCCCCTTTCTGAATTAGTGCTATATATAAGCCTATCTTTAGTTTTGTTGGGAATACTGAATTTTTTTTTTTTTTAATGGAGACTGTTTACCACTTTTCCACTTTGCTGTTAAAAAGTCACATTTGAAAAGTAAAGTTACTTTTATTAATCTTTTGTCTTTAGAAATTTAAAGTGTCTTCAGTTTTTTTTTAAAGTAACCTCTACAC
>NW_027864500.1:0-254 GCF_054177405.1 Leptonychotes weddellii
AATGCATGACTCATACACAGTGTCAGTAGTCACTCTGCCCTTAGTATGATGCTTCGGAGCATCCAAAAATTCCTCCCAACAAAATAAATAAACTAGATAAAACAAAATAAAGGGACTATACACCTGCTCAATGATGACTGAGATTTATCAAATGCGGAGAAATTAAATTTGATGCTTATAGGAGCACCTGGGTAGCTCAGTCGGTTAAGTGTCTGCCTTCAGCTCAGGTCATGATCCCAAGGTCCTGGGATCCA
>NW_027864501.1:0-254 GCF_054177405.1 Leptonychotes weddellii
GCTTCCTGACAAGGGGGGCTCACGTGGGGCATCCTGGAGCCCTCCACCCCACCCCCTCCCCATGTCCATAGGGCTGCCAGGAGGTCACTGCAGAGCGGGCTGGAGTCCCCGGCAGGCCCTCGGGTCCATCACCACGCACCTCCACGAGGGAGGGCGAAGTCACACACTTCGGGGCTCACCCACACCCTGCGGCCTCTCCCACCCTCCGCCCTGCGGTCACCCCGCTGTCTCCCAGAACCTGGCAACCTGAGGCC
>NW_027864502.1:0-254 GCF_054177405.1 Leptonychotes weddellii
GGCATATGTGTAGGAGTGTCACACCCAGAACCCTCGGGGCTCCTCTGCAGGGCAGCGCGAACAGCATTATCGGGCCTGCACTGCAGAGAAGTTGAGTGTCCGACTTGGCATCTGTCTCCAGTCTCCCCGCCGGAGCTCCGTGGGCCACTCTCGGCCCTTCCCTGAAGCCCCTTCCCATCCCACGGCTTTGCTTCTGAGCCTTCAGGGCTCCGCTGAAAGGACATGCCACTCAGGAACCCGCCTGACTCTCCAGA
>NW_027864503.1:0-254 GCF_054177405.1 Leptonychotes weddellii
GACTGTTGAATCTCAGATCTGTACCTCTGAAACAAATAATGCAATATATGTTAAGAAAAAAAAAAGAAGAAGAAGAAGGTAGCGGGAGGGGAAGAATGAAGCGGGGGAAATCGGAGGGGTGGACGAACCATGAGAGACGATGGACTCTGAAAAACAAACTGAGGGTTCTAGAGGGGAGGGGGGTGGGAGGATGGGTTGGACTGGTGGTGGGTATTGAGGAGGGCACGTTCTGCATGGAGCACTGGGTGTTATGC
>NW_027864504.1:0-254 GCF_054177405.1 Leptonychotes weddellii
AGACAAATACCATATGATTTCACTCATATGTGGGATTTAAGAAACAGAACAAGTAAGCAAGGGAAAAAAGACAAAGAACAGACTCCTAAATATAGAGAACTTATGGGTACCAGAGAGGAGGTGGGTGGAAGGATGGGTGAAATATGTGAAGAGTACCACTACTGTGATGAGCGCTGAGCGATATATAGGAAAACACACATGCATGCGTGCGCACGCACACACACACGCGATAGAAGGTAGGAGAGATGGAGATA
>NW_027864505.1:0-254 GCF_054177405.1 Leptonychotes weddellii
CTTTTCACATGGGTTTGACACGGTTAAATTAAATGGTTTGAGGGTAGGATGTACGTCAGATATCAAAGTTAAGATTTTTATATTCTGTGTCATGGGCGGCACAATGTCCGGAATCAATGGTGAGGAAAACCATGTAGCTATTGGGGACTTTGAAATCCCTATTGTAAAGCATGTCTGAGAGTTTTCATAATTTAGACATGTATCATCTAATAGTCAGTGTGGAAGCCCTAGTTGTCTTTTCTCTGCTTACCTAC
>NW_027864506.1:0-254 GCF_054177405.1 Leptonychotes weddellii
GTCTTAATTAGTTTCAGAGGTAGAGTTTAGTGATTCATCAGTTGCCTAGAACACCCAGCGCTCATCACATCATGTGCCCTCTCTCCTTAATGCCCATCCTGCACTTACCCCATGCCCCCACCCAACCGAACACTAACTTTGGAAATCGATGCTCATCTGGAGCAGGCGTTCAAATCGGCGCTCGCCTCGCCGTTCCGCCGCGAAGGCCAGAGCCTGCGTCCGCCAGCCGGGGGTCTCCTGCGTCCCCGTCGGAA
>NW_027864507.1:0-254 GCF_054177405.1 Leptonychotes weddellii
TAGATAGATAGATAGATAGATTGATAGATAGATTGATAGATAGATTGATAGATTGATAGATAGATAGATTGATAGATAGATAGATAGATGATAGATAGATTGATAGATAGATAGATTGATAGATAGATAGATTGATAGATAGATGATAGATAGATTGATAGATAGATTGATAGATTGATAGATAGATAGATAGATAGATGATAGATAGATTGATAGATAGATAGATTGATAGATAGATAGATTGATAGATAGAT
>NW_027864508.1:0-1861 GCF_054177405.1 Leptonychotes weddellii
TACACTACATACCTGGCAATGGTGATTGGTTCAGGGATGGGCACATGACCCAGGATAGCCAATCAGAATATGCTACCTACTGGCCAAGGTGATTGGTTCAGGCATGGACACATGACCCAGGACAGCCAGGCAGAATACACTACCTCCCTGGCCATGGTGATTGGTTCAGGGATGGGCACATGACCCAGGATAGCCAATCAGAATACACTACCTAACTGGCCAAGATGATTGGTTCAGGCATGGACACGTGACCAAGGACAGCCAATCAGAATACACTACATACCTGGCCATGGTGATTCTAACCCAGTACAGCCAATCAGAATACAGTACGTACCTGGCCATTGTGATTGGTTCAGGAATGGACACATGACCCAGGACGGCCAATCAGAATACGCTACCTCCTGGCCATGGTGATTGGTGCCCAGACAGGCAATCAGAAAACAGAACCCACCTGGCCATGGTGATTGGTTCAGGGAGGGACACATGACCCGGGACAGCCAATCCAAATATGCTACCTACCTAGCCATGGTGGTTGATACCCAAGACAGTCAATCGGAAAACAGAACGTACCTGGCCATGGTGATTGGTTCAAGGATGGACACATGACCCAGGACAGCCAATCACAACACACTACCTACCTGGCCATGGTGACTGCTACCCAGTACAGCCAAACAGAATACACTACCTACCTGACTATGGTGATTGGTTCAGGGATGGACACACGACCCAGGACAGCCAATCAGAATACACTACCTCCCTGTCCATGGTGATTGGTTCAGGGATGGGCACATGACCCAGGATAGCCAATCAGCATACGCTACCTACCTGGCCATGGTGATTGGTTCAGGGATGGGCACATGACCCAGGACAGCCAATCAGAATACGCTACCAACCTGGCCATGGTGATTGGGGCCCAGGACAGTCAATCAGAAAACAGAACCCACCTGGCCATGGTGATTACTTCAAGGATGGACACATGACCCGGGATAGCCAATCCGAATATGCTACGCACCTAGCCATGGTGGCTGGTACGCAGGACACTCAATCGGAAAACAGAACTTACCTGGCCATGATGATTGGTTCAGGGATGGACACATGACTGGGGAGAGCCAATCAGAATATGCTACCTACCTAACCAAGGTGATTGGTGCCCAAGACAGTCAATCAGAAAATAGAACCCACCTGGCCATGGTGATTGGTTCAGGGATGGACACATGACCCAGGACAGCCAGTCAGAATACACTACATACCTGGCAATGGTGATTGGTTCAGGGATGGGCACATGACCCAGGAAAGCCAATCAGAAACGCTACCTACCTGGCCATGGTGATTGGTGCCCAGGACAGTCAATCAGAAAACAGACCCCACCTGGCCATGGTGATTGGTTCAGGGATGGAGACATGACCCAGGACAGCATCCGAATATGCTACCTACCTAGCCATGGTGGTTGGTACCCAGGACAGTCAATCGAAAACCAGAACCTACTTAGCCATGCTGATTGGTTCAGGGATTGACACATGACCCAGGGGAGCCAATCAGAATACACTAGATACCTGGTCATGGTGACTGGTACCCCGTACAGCCAATCAAAATACAGTACCTCCCTGGCCATGGTGATTGGTTCAGGAATGGACATATGACCCAGGATAGGCAATCAGAATATACTATCTACCTGGCCATGGTGACTGGTACCCAGTACAGCCAATCAGAATACACCACCTACCTGGCTATGGTGATTGGTTCAGGGATGGACACATGACCCAGGACAGCCAGTCAGAATACACTACATAGCTGGCCATCGTGATTGGTTCAGGGATGGCCACATGACCCAGGATAGCCAATCAGAATATGCTACCTACCT
>NW_027864509.1:0-254 GCF_054177405.1 Leptonychotes weddellii
ATCTGGCATAGTTGAAAAAGAACCAAATATAACTTTTTTTAAAAAAGATTTTATTGGGCGCCTGGGTGGCTCAGTTGGTTAAGCGACTGCCTTCAGCTCAGGTCATGATCCTGGAGTCCCGGGATCGAGTCCCGCATCGGGCTCCCTGCTCGGCAGGGAGTCTGCTTCTCCCTCTGACCCTCCTCCCTCTCATGCTCTCTGTCTCTCATTCTCTCTGTCTCAAATAAATAAATAAAATCTTTAAAAAAAAAAAA
>NW_027864510.1:0-254 GCF_054177405.1 Leptonychotes weddellii
TCGTTGATCAGCTTGTTTGGCACCTGTCTTTTCTCTTTGTCATTGTATTAGTTCTTCCACCAGCTTTTTAACTTCTAAAAAGTTCTTTCCGTTCTCTGAGTGTTCTTTCTTAGGTTCTTTTTAATGCTTACTCTATTTTCTCTCTCAAGAATATTCTAGTGTTTTTTGTTTTTTTTTGTTTTTGTTTTGTTTTGTTTATTTGACAGAGCGAGAGAGCACAAGCAGGGGGAGCAGCAGAGGGAGAGGGAGAGGGA
>NW_027864511.1:0-254 GCF_054177405.1 Leptonychotes weddellii
CGCTTTGGAGACCGCCTCTTTCCTTAGCCTTGCCAACTTCTGCCAGCTCCCAACTTTTCTTCTGCAGCTTCCTCACCTCCTCAGCCTGCACAGAACTGAAGAGTCAGGGCCTTGCTCTGGGTGAGGCGCTGGCCGAAGGGAATGTTGTGGCTGGTCTGAGCTTCCATCCACACCAGTCAGACTCTCCATGTCAGCAGGGCGGCTGTTTCATTTTCTTCTCATTCGAGTGTTCACTGGGGAAGCACCTGTGATGT
>NW_027864512.1:0-254 GCF_054177405.1 Leptonychotes weddellii
AGCGGGAGGGGAGGAATGAAGCGGGGGAAATCGGAGGGGTGGACGAACCATGAGAGACGATGGACTCTGAAAAACAAACTGAGGGTTCTAGAGGGGAGGGGGGTGGGAGGATGGGTTGGCCTGGTGGTGGGTATTGAGGAGGGCACGTTCTGCATGGAGCACTGGATGTTGTGCACGAACAATGAAACATGGAACACTTTATCTAGAACTAATGATGTAATGTATGGGAATTAACATAAGAATAAAAAAAAAAA
>NW_027864513.1:0-254 GCF_054177405.1 Leptonychotes weddellii
AGTCTGTTCCACAAGGATCCAGACTAAAACATTATGTTTGTGAAACTATCATGAGACAAAGCAGGAGATTAAGCATGCAAATGTGATTTGTCAATTCTAAGGGACTTAAACAACTTAAGAATCAATCTGATGCCTGTATTTATGTTCACTCTCATGTTTTAGATGTTTATTTTTTGATAGCACATCTAACTATGTTTGCCTTTTCAGCTGTCATTTCTTTCATGCCTCCATTCATTTAGTATTTCCTCCCCCCT
>NW_027864514.1:0-254 GCF_054177405.1 Leptonychotes weddellii
CACTAAGGCATGGGCACCACGAATTGAAAAAGGCATAGATACTTTACATAAGCATTCAGCCGAAGGCTATAAAGCCATGCCTCCTCAAGCGGTGGACGGAGTGACTGTAGAGCAAGTTCATGCTGCTGTCGACTATATGGTTGATCAAGCTAAGTAATATCTTTTTCTTATTTGGCTCAAATCAGTTCTGTTGAAGGCTTAAGTACAACAGTAACCGCAATAAGCCCTTAAAAAATATCTTGATAATTTGATAA
>NW_027864515.1:0-254 GCF_054177405.1 Leptonychotes weddellii
GGTAGTTAGTGTCAGAATTGAGTGGAACTGGGTATTTACCCCAAAGATACAAATGTAAGGATCCGAAGGGGTACGTGTGCCCTGATGTTTATAGCAACAATGTCCACAATAGCCAAACTGTGGAAAGAGCCAAGATGCCCATCGACAGTTGAATGGATAAAGAAGATGTGGTATATATATATATATATATATATATATATATATATATATATATATATATACACACACACTGGAATATTATGCAGCCATCAAAA
>NW_027864516.1:0-254 GCF_054177405.1 Leptonychotes weddellii
GGCCTCGCGCTAACAGGACCCGAGCTGGCGCCGGATGCAGGCGAGGTGGGCAATGCCTTCACTTCCCCCAAGGGACGCGCCCCACGGAGCGCCGGCCCTGGAGTCGGGCCCTTCGGGACAAAGCGCGCTCTGCCCCAACTCGCTCGGCATGTGCGCAGGACACTGAAACGCCCTGTGCCTCAGTTGCCCGATCTCTGATGATGGGGCGCTCGTACCCACTCATTGTAAATGAGGCAGCACGTGGAAAGAGCTGC
>NW_027864517.1:0-254 GCF_054177405.1 Leptonychotes weddellii
ATCCCCATACATTACATCATTAGTTTTAGATGAAGTGTTCCATGATTCATTGTTTGTGCATAACACCCAGTGCTCCATGCAGAATGTGCCCTCCTCAATACCCACCACCAGGCTAACCCATCCTCCCACCCCCCTCCCCTCTAGAACCCTCAGTTTGTTTTTCAGAGTCCATCGTCTCTCATGGTTTGTCTACCCCTCCAATTTCCCCCGCTTCATTCTTCCCCTCCTGCTACCTTCTTCTTCTTCTTTTTTTT
>NW_027864518.1:0-254 GCF_054177405.1 Leptonychotes weddellii
GCTCAGGCCTGGGTTGGGCCCCCGGCCCATCTTTGGGTGTTTCTTTGTTGTTCCTTTGTTTCTGTAGAGGACTAGGCCTATTTTCATGTTCGTGTGGGAGTCTGGTCTCATTGAGCTTCGGGTGTCTCCTGTCTGACAGCGGCAGGAGGTGGTTGGCCCGGCGGTGTCTCCACAAGGCCCAGGGCAGCCCCCGTGCTGGGAATCTGTAGTATCCAGAGTTATTTTCACACTCAGTCAGGACTTGCCCTCCTTCT
>NW_027864519.1:0-1861 GCF_054177405.1 Leptonychotes weddellii
GAATGCAAAGGAAAAGTTCTTGAAGGAAATTAAAACTGTCACTCCAGTGAACACAGGGATGATAAGAAAGTGAAAAGGCCTTCACGCTGATAGGAAGAAACTTTGAATAGTCTGGATAGAAGATCAAACTAGCCACATTTCCTTGAGTCAAAGCCAAATCCAGAGCAAGGCTGTAACTCTCTTCAATTCTGTGGAAGCCGAGAGAGGTAAGGAAGCTGCAGAAGGAAAGTCTGAAGCTGGTAGAGGTTGATTCATGGGGCTTAGGGAGAGAAGCCATCTCCATAACATAAAAGTGCAGGGTGAAGCAGCAAATGCTGATGTAGAAGCTGTAGCAAGTTTTCCAGAAGACCTAGCTCAGATAATTCATGAAGGTGACTACACTAAACAACAGATTTTCAGTGTAGACAAAACAGCCTTATTTTGGAAGATGATGCCGCCTAGGACTTTCATAGCTAGAGAGGAGAAGCCAGTGCCTGGCTTCAAAGCTTCCAAGGGCAGGCTGACTCTCATGTTAGGGGCTAATGCAGCTGGTGACTTTAAGTTGAAGCCAATGCTCATTTACTATTCTGAACATTCTAGAGCCCTTAAGAATGATGCTAAATCTACTCTGCCTGTGCTCTATAAATGAAACAACAAAGCCTGGATGACAGCACATCTGTTTACAGCATAGTTTATGGAATATTTAAGCCCACTGTTGAGATCTATTGACCAGAAAAAAATATTACTTCCAAAATACCACTGCTTATTGACAATGCACCTGGGCATCCAAGAGCTCTGATGGAGATGCACAATGAGATTGGTGGTGTCTTCATGCCTGCTAACACAACATACACTCTGCAGCCCATGGATCGATGAGGAATTTTGACCTTCAAGTCCTATTATTTAAGAAATATGTCTTCTAGGACTGTAGCTGCCACAGTGATTCCTCTGATGGATTTGAGAAAAGTAAATAAAAAATCTTCTGGAAAGGATTCACCTTTCTTGATGCCATGAAGAACATTCATGACTCAAGGGAAGAGGAGAAAATATCAACATGAACAGGAGTTTGGGCAAAGTTGATTCCAACCCTCATGGATGACTTTGAGGGGTTCGAGACTTCCGTGGAGGAAGTAACTGCAGATGTGGTGGAAATAAGCAAGAGAACTCAAATTAGAAGTGGAGCCTGAAGATGGGACTGAATTGCTGCCATCTCATGATCAAACTTGAGTGGATGAGGGGTTGCTTCCTATGAATGAGCAAAGAAAGTGTTTGTTTGTTATTTTTCTTTCTGTTTTTAAGTAGGCTCCATGCCCAGTGTGGAGCCCAGCACGGGGCTTGAACTCATGATCCTGACATCAAGACCTGAGCTGACATCAGGGGTCAGAACCAAACTGAGCCACCTACGTGTCCCAAAAGCAGTTTTTTGAGTTGGAATCTACTCCTGGTGAAAAGGCTGTTGAAGATTGTTGAAATGACAACAAAGGATTTAGAATATTCCATAAACTGAGTTGATAAAGCAGCAGCAGGGTTTGAGAGGATTGACTCCAATTTTGAAAGAATTTCTCCTGTGGGTAAAATGTTATTAAACAGCATCACATGCTACAGAGAAATCGTTTGTGGAAGGAAGAGTCAATCAATAGGCAAACTTCATTGTTGTCTTATTTTAAGAAATTGCCACAACCACCCCCACCTTCAGCAACAACCACGCTGATCAGTCAGCAGCCATCAATATCAAGGTAGGACCCTCTACCAACAAAAAGATTATGACTTACTGAAAGCTTACATGATGGGTAGCATTTTCTTTAGCAATAAAGTGCTGTTAATTAAAATATGTACATTTTTTAGATATAATGTAGAGCATATTTAATATACTACAGTGTAG
>NW_027864520.1:0-254 GCF_054177405.1 Leptonychotes weddellii
TTTTTTTTTTAAGACTTTATTTATTTATTTATTTGAGACAGAGAGAATGAGAGACAGAGAGCATGAGAGGGAGGAGGGTCAGAGGGAGAAGCAGACTCCCTGCCGAGCAGGGAGCCCGATGCGGGACTCGATCCCGGGACTCCAGGATCATGACCTGAGCCGAAGGCAGTCGCTTAACCAACTGAGCCACCCAGGCGCCCCAACATGATAACTTCTTAACAGACACTTAGCTGTTACCGTATGCCAGCCACTGT
>NW_027864521.1:0-254 GCF_054177405.1 Leptonychotes weddellii
AAAAAAAAAAAAAAAAGCTCCCATCATAGAAAACATTCTGTTTAAAAATGAAACTATGCGGGGCGCCTGGGTGGCTCAGTCGTTAGGCGCCTGCCTTCAGTTCAGGTCATGATCCCAGGGTCCTGGAATCGAGCCCCGCATCGGGCTCCCTGCTCAGCGGAGAGCCTGCTTCTCCCTCTCCCACTCCCCCTGCTTGTGTTCCCTCTCTCACTGTGTCTCTCTCTGTCAAATAAATAAAATCTTTTAAAAAAAAA
>NW_027864522.1:0-254 GCF_054177405.1 Leptonychotes weddellii
TAGCACAACTGATAACCCTACCATGGCCTCTAAGTGTTCAAGTGAAAGGAAGAGTCACACATCTCTCACTTTCCATCGCAACCAGAGATGATTAAGCTTCGTGAGGAACGCCTGTCGAAACCCAAGACAGGCCGAAAGCTAGGCCTCTTGTGCCAAACAATTAGCCCAGTTATGAATGCAAAGGAAAACGTTCTCGAAGGACATCACAGGTGCTTCCCCAGTGAACACTCGAATGAGAAGAAAATGAAACAGCC
>NW_027864523.1:0-254 GCF_054177405.1 Leptonychotes weddellii
ACGGCCCTGCTCTGTCTCGGTGAGATCTGAGGACGGGAGAGGACGCCCTATTCTGGGAGGGACCCGCCCCACAGCCAGGCCCTGGTCTGTCAGAGACCCCAGACTCAGGAGGCTCACGGGAGGAGGGGTTCTGCTCAGGATTCGGGGCAAACCTCTCACAGGAACTCTCTTCCAGGGCTGAGTGTGGGCCCCAGGACCCGAGTGCAGGCAGGTGAGTCTGTCCCCAGGGGTCCCAGTCCCACCTCCTCACTGGG
>NW_027864524.1:0-254 GCF_054177405.1 Leptonychotes weddellii
TGTATGTCTTCTTCAGAGAAGTGTCTGTTCATCTCTTCTGCCCACTTTTTGACTTGATTATTTGTTTTTTGGGTGTTGAGTTTGAGAAGTTCTTTATAGATTTTGGATACCAGCCCTTTATCTGTAGTGTCATTTGCAAATATCTTCTCCCATTCTGTGGGTTGCCTCTTTGTTTTGTTGACTGTTTCCTTTGCTGTGCAGAAGCTTTTTATCTTGATGAAGTCCCAAAAGTTCATTTTTGCTTTTGTTTCACT
>NW_027864525.1:0-254 GCF_054177405.1 Leptonychotes weddellii
AATTGCTGGATCATATGGTAGCTCTATTTTCAACTTTTTGAGGAACCTCCATACTGTTTTCCAGAGTGGCTGCACCAGCTTGCATTCCCACCAACAGTGTAGGAGGGTTCCCCTTTCTCCGCATCCCCGCCAACATCTGTCGTTTCCTGACTTGTAAATTTTAGCCATTCTGACTGGTGTGAGGTGGTATCTCATTGAGGTTTTGATTTGGATTTCCCTGATGCCGAGCAATGTTGAGCACTTTTTCATGTGTC
>NW_027864526.1:0-254 GCF_054177405.1 Leptonychotes weddellii
GGCCCTGGGGATCCGGCAGGAGGCCCGAGTGAGTGTGTTCCCCACATTAACAGGCCTGAGCGGCTGACACCCAAGGCCTCCTGTCTCTTGTCCTTGGACAGAATTGTCCTCGTAGGCCCAACACCAGGAACAGGTGCTTCGGGACGAGGTCCCACTCTGGCTGTCCACGGGGAAGCGCATCTGGGGAAGGATGAAGGGAAACCGAGTGGCTCAGTGGAGAGAAGGACCACAGTGGCCAGGCGGCCTGCCTCCCC
>NW_027864527.1:0-254 GCF_054177405.1 Leptonychotes weddellii
GATCCCTACTTTTGTATCTTTGGGGTAAATACCCAGTAGTGCAATTGCTGGATCATATGGTAGCTCTATTTTCAACTTTTTGAGGAACCTCCATACAGTTTTCCAGAGTGGCTGCACCAGCTTGCATTCCCACCAACAGTGTAGGAGGGTTCCCCTTTCTCCGCATCCCCACCAACATCTGTCGTTTCCTGACTTGTTAATTTTAGCCATTCTGACTGGTGTGAGGTGGTATCTCATTGAGGTTTTGATTTGGA
>NW_027864528.1:0-254 GCF_054177405.1 Leptonychotes weddellii
CGCCTGGGTGGCTCAGTTGGTTAAGCGACTGCCTTCGGCTCAGGTCATGATCCTGGAGTCCCTGGATCGAGTCCCGCATCGGGCTCCCTGCTCAGCAAGGAGCCTGCTTCTCCCTCTAACCCTACCCCCTCTCATGTACTCTCTCTCTCTCATTCTCGCTCTCTCAAATAAATAAATAAATCTTTAAAAAAAAAAAAAAAAGAGAGACTTCTACTTGCTACTTCAGCACACACACACACATACTGATCTGCCCC
>NW_027864529.1:0-254 GCF_054177405.1 Leptonychotes weddellii
TTTTTTTTTAAAGATTTTATTTATTTATTTGAGAGAGAGAGAATGAGAGACAGAGAGCATGAGAGGGAGGAGGGTCAGAGGGAGAAGCAGACTCCCTGCCGAGCAGGGAGCCCGATGCGGGACTCGATCCTGGGACTCCAGGATCATGACCTGAGCCGAAGGCAGTCGCTTAACCAACTGAGCCACCCAGGCGCCCTCTTTGGTAACATTTTAAGTAAGTAATTGGCAGCAGTGATAGAAGCACGACAAACAAG
>NW_027864530.1:0-1861 GCF_054177405.1 Leptonychotes weddellii
TTTTTTTTTAAAAAAGGAATATACGGCCCCGCATCCCCGCAGCAGGCTTCCTGCTCAGCGGGAAGCCTGCTTCTCCCTCCCTCACTCCCCCTGCTTGTGTTCCCTCTCTCACTATATCTCTCTGTCAAATAAATAAATAAAATCTTAAAAAAAAAAAAAAGGAATATACATGTGAGTTATGAGAATGTCCCGTAGGCACTCTGTATACAGTATATCCGTTACCTGCTGCTATATTACAATTAGTCCAAAACCCAGTATCTTAAAACAGTAAGAATTATCTCTTATCTCTCATAGTTTTGTAGCTCAAGAATTCAGAGAGGGCAAAGCAGAGATGATGTGTCTCTACTCCGCAGTGTCCAGGACCTTGACTGGAAGATTAAAAGGCTGGAGGTTGGAATCCTCTGAAGACTAATTTATTCACATGTCTGGTCATTGATGATATGTCAGCTGAGAGACTAACTGGGCAGCTGGGCTGGAACACCCACATATGTCCTCCCCACATGGACTGGGCTTTCCCACGATATGGTGGCTGGATTCCAAAGGTGAGCCAGGTAGGGGCTGTCTCCAAATTTTTATGACCAAGCCTCAAAGTTACATACTATCACTTATGCAAGACCCCCATTCGTTTCACAAGCCCCTTCCCAGAGGCAAGAGGAAGGAACAAACATGGGCCCCATCTCACTGTGGCGGTGGATCACACCCAAGAGCATGAGGAGTGAAACAAACATACAGGTGTGGCCTTCTTTGGAAAATACAATCTGCCTGATACAGTATGCCCCAACTGAATGTGTAGTTACACCCAAACCCGCTCCACCTCCTTTGTGTTCTACATCAGTGAACAAAATCAGTATCAATTCAGTCACCCAAACCAAAGCGTTGGCATCATCTTTGACAGCTCTCTCATCCCCCTTCCAGTGAATCCTGGGTTGGGTCAATTCTGACCTGTGACAGCCCTCAGATTCATTCACTTTCTGTCCTTTCTGCTAGTCCCTAAATTCAAGCTACCACCCCCTCCCACCTGCCAAGGTTTTCCTAAATGGTCTCCATTGCGCTAGTCCCAAATTGTGCTACTCTACTAGACTAGACTAGACTGTACCATGCTAGTATACTAGTATACTATACTCTAGCTAGATTGATCATACAAAACCAAAATTGGGATTAAAAGCCTTTATTGACCCCAACTGTCCTCAGGCTAAGGTCTAAACTCCTTAATAAATGTTTGCGATCTTACATGATTTGGTTCCTACTTGACTCTATAACTTTATCTCTCTCTTTTTTTTTTAACAGAGAAACACAAGTGGGGGAGGGGCCAGAGGGAGATGGAAAAAGAATCTAAGGCAGGCTCCTTACCCAGTGCAGAGCCCGACTCGGGTCTCAGTCTCACAACCCTGAGATCATGACCTGAGCTGAAACCAAGAGTTGGACACTTAACTGACCTAGCCACCCAGGCACCCCTCTAAATTTGTCTCTTAATACTCCTCTCCCACACCACATTCCAGCCTTCTGGGCCATCTTGCTTCCTTGACTTTTTGAATATTATTCCTTCAACTACTTAGACCCTTTCTTTCTGTTTCTCTTTTCCTTGAACCCCTCTTCAAAACACACACACACACTCAGATTCTCTCTTTTCCCTGGCTAACTCCTATTCATCTTTAGATTTATAGCATAAGTTTTACTTCCTCTAAAAAGCCTTCTTTCATTCACCCAGGTTTTTGCCAGGCTTCATCATTTGTGTTCTCATAGCATCCTATATCAATTATCTATCGCTGCACAACAAATACCACCAAAACTTCGTGTCTTAAACAATCATTTTCATGAGAGACTATGGACTCCGAGAAACAAACTGAGGGTTTTAGAGGGG
>NW_027864531.1:0-254 GCF_054177405.1 Leptonychotes weddellii
AAGTGGGGAGCCAAAGAACACCTCTTAATCTGTCTTATGTATTAGGGTTTTCTTTTTTTTTTTTTTTTAAAGATTTTATTTATTTATTTGAGACAGAGAGAATGAGAGAGAGAGAGCACATGAGAGGGGGGAGGGTCAGAGGCAGAAGCAGGCTCCCCGCCGAGCAGGGAGCCCGATGCGGGACTCGATCCAGGGACTCCAGGATCATGACCTGAGCCGAAGGCAGTCGCTTAACCAACTGAGCCACCCAGGCG
>NW_027864532.1:0-253 GCF_054177405.1 Leptonychotes weddellii
AGAAGACAGATTTTCAAAGCTGAATAAAGCAAGGAAAATATATTTGAGTTAAGCGGTGGAAAACTTTCCCAAATCATGCTTACACGAAGAGAAGTTTATAGCTTTGATTCTGATGCTAAAACATCTCTCAATCTTATGGTGCTAGCTTAGTCATAGTTTAGAATAAAGCCTCGGCATGTCACATGATTTTTTTTTTTTTTGGAAGAAGTTAAATGTTAGCTAGGAGGTTGCCTGGCTGGCTCAGTCTGCAGCT
>NW_027864533.1:0-253 GCF_054177405.1 Leptonychotes weddellii
CCAGTGGGACTTGCCCTGCGGGGGCTGGGACACCGGCGCTCTGCATTCAGGCCGGGAAACCAGGACCAGGCTCGAGGTCAGAGTCCCCATGACTTTCACAGCAAATTTCTGTCTAACACAGAAACACTGTGTTGCAATCAGAGGAAGTATCAGGAGGACAAACCCTCGGGGCCCCCACGCCAGAGACGGCCGCTGACACCTCGCAGCATCCTCTGCGGGGAGGATGGACTAGCCTTTCCCGTCCTGGGTCTCC
>NW_027864534.1:0-253 GCF_054177405.1 Leptonychotes weddellii
CTGGGTGTTGTGCACGAACAATGAATCATGGAACACTTCATCTAGAACTAATGATGTAATGTATGGGGATTAACATAAGAATAAAAATAAATAATATTTTATACAGACTACATGTTGAAATGATAACAGTTTTGATATCCTGGGTTAATGAAGTATATTATTAAAATTAATTCCACCTGCTTCTTTTTACATGTTTAGGGTGACTTTTTTTTTTAAAGATTTTATTTATCTGACAGAGAGAGACACAGTGAGA
>NW_027864535.1:0-253 GCF_054177405.1 Leptonychotes weddellii
ATTCGTTGGACACACGCTTCCCCAAGGCAAGGCAGGCTTCAGGCCCTGTTGTAAGCACAGGGCTCGAGGCCAAGCAAGACCCACATGCTCCTTGCCCGCTGCCCAGGCCAGTCTCCAGAAGACCGGCGTGAACGTGATGGACGGGCACCTTTAGTGTGTTCCCTGGACTGCCCCCCGGTTTGGCCGGGGGCCTCGCGTCTCGGCCCCTCCCTGTCCTTGTCCCTGCAGTGCGGGACTGGGGGGGTATGTGCAG
>NW_027864536.1:0-253 GCF_054177405.1 Leptonychotes weddellii
AAGAGACAATGGACTCTGAAAAACAAACTGAGGGTTCTAGAGGGGAGGGGGGTGGGGGGATGGGTTAGCCTGGTGATGGGTATTAAAGAGGGCACGTTCTGCATGGAGCACTGGGTGTTATATGCAAACAATGAATCATGGAACACTGCATCAAAAACTAATGATGTAATGTATGGTGATTAACATAATAATAAAAAAAATAAAAAAAGATATTTGGATGAAAAATGAAAAAAAAACTGGTGGACTGAACACA
>NW_027864537.1:0-253 GCF_054177405.1 Leptonychotes weddellii
CGCCTGGGTGGCTCAGTCGTTAAGCGTCTGCCTTCGGCTCAGGTCATGATCCCAGGGTCCTGGGATCGAGCCCCGCATCGGGCTCCCTGCTCCGCGGGAAGCCTACTTCTCCTTCTCCCACTCCCCCCGCTTGTGTTCCTGCTCTTGCTGTGTCTCTCTCCGTCAAATAAATAAATAAAATCTTTAAAAAAAAAAAAAAGGAATGCCAAACTAAAATTATGGAAGACTCCCAGATATTTAAAAAACAAAGGTG
>NW_027864538.1:0-253 GCF_054177405.1 Leptonychotes weddellii
AGAAGACAGATTTTCAAAGCTGAATAAAGCAAGGAAAATATATTTGAGTTAAGCGGTGGAAAACTTTCCCAAATCATGCTTACACGAAGAGAAGTTTATAGCTTTGATTCTGATGCTAAAACATCTCTCAATCTTATGGTGCTAGCTTAGTCATAGTTTAGAATAAAGCCTCGGCATGTCACATGATTTTTTTTTTTTTGGAAGAAGTTAAATGTTAGCTAGGAGGTTGCCTGGCTGGCTCAGTCTGCAGCTC
>NW_027864539.1:0-253 GCF_054177405.1 Leptonychotes weddellii
GAGAGCAAAGCTAGAAACTGAAGCCAGGGGACCCGCACCAATCCCAGTGTCTGCAACTCTGCCTCTCACTGTGATATTCTGACCTCTGCATATTTACATTCCTCGCGCTTCATGCTCTCTGATTTGCTTCATGAGGCAGAGCCGCTGTGTCTCATCAATTAAAACAGGTTCCCAAATCCTCAGCTGTGAGATTCTCATGACTCCCGGTTTCACTGTGATGCATTTTTATTTTAAAGTAAATGTCAGTTTTCAT
>NW_027864540.1:0-253 GCF_054177405.1 Leptonychotes weddellii
TGCTGAGCAGGGAGCCCGACGTGGGACTCGATCCCGGGACTCCAGGATCATGACCTGAGCCGAAGGCAGTCGCTTAACCAACTGAGCCACCCAGGCGCCCGCTACATGTGTTCTTTAAAGGAGGCACAGGATCAAACACTAGTCCGACTGGTTTATTCTAGTGCAGGAGGTCAGGTACAGTCATGAGTCCTAGCATCTTTGGGTGCAGAGTCTTGAATGCTTTTTGTGTCTCAAGTGCTGATTCATTTTTATT
>NW_027864541.1:0-1861 GCF_054177405.1 Leptonychotes weddellii
AAGGCAGACGCTTAACCATCTGAGCCACCCAGGCACCCGCAACTAAAATTTATTATGCTTTGCACTTGCTTTTTTAGATTTCTGATTAGAATCATGCCATTATTCTTTTTTTTTTTTTAAAGATTTTATTTATTTATTTGACAGAGAGAGAGACAGCGAGAGCAGGAACACAAGCGGGGGGGGGGTGGGAGAGGGAGAAGCAGGTTTCCTGCCGAGCAGGGAGCCTGATGCAGGGCTCGATCCCAGGACCCCGGGACCATGACCTGAGCCGAAGGCAGTCGCTTAACCAACTGAGCCACCCGGGCGCCCTAGACTCCTGTGTTCCACCCTCAGTGTGCACTGCTCACATCTGTGCAGCAGCATTCACCGTGCTATTATTTTTTGTACACATCTGTGTATTATTTGCATGTCTTCCGCCATCTGTGAGATGTTCCTGGAAGGCAGGGCCCATGACTTACACATCTTGGTGGGTACCTGGCACATTATGTGGCACGTTATTAGAAGCTAAAGAATTGATTGGTAAAGAAACGCTAACAAAAGAGAATAGTGTCCCACTTTAACGTGAGACTAATAATTTTTTAGAAGATTCTATTCTGAGTACCAAATAGATCTTCTAGAATAGAAATAGTATATGGCCTTAATTCTATTTACCATAACTGGTCATCCTACCTTCTGCATCACAGTAGAAGAAACATATTTTCAAATGTAAGACTTGGTTAAGTCAAATTTTATTTAAATGCATTTTCTTTTTTTCTTTTTTTTTTTTAAGATTTTTTCTTTATCTATTCATGAGAGACAGAGAGAGAGAGAGAGGCAGAGGGAGAAGCAGGCTCCCAAGGAGCAGGGAGCCCGATGCGGGACTCGATCCCAGGACCCTGGGATCATGACCTGAGCCGAAGGTAGCAGCTCAACTGACTGAGCCACCCAGGTGCCCTACATTAAACATTTTTTTAAGATTTTATTTTTAGGGGCGCCTGGGTGGCTCAGTCAGTTAAGCGTCTGACTCTTCAGCCCAGGTCTTGATCTCAGGGTTGTGAGTGCAACCCTAGTGTTGGCCTTCACGCTGGGTGTGGAGCCTACTTAAAAAAAAAAAAAAAAGAATTTATGGTATTTGATTTCTTTTCTTTTCTTTTCTTTTTTTTTTTTTAAGGTTTTATTTATTTATTCATGAGAGACAGAGAGAGAGAGAGGCAGAGGGAGAAGCAGGCTCCCAAGGAGCAGGGAGCCCGATGCGGGACTCGATCCCAGGACCCTGGGATCATGACCTGAGCCGAAGGCAGACGCTTAACGACTGAGCCACCCAGGCGCCCCGCCATGCCATTATTCTACTAGTACAGTGACACTGAACTTATGCTTCATAACCCACCACCCTTCTTTCAGGATAACTACATTTGAGGAAGTTATTCTTAGTAATATGCAGCAAGTTTGAGATTTTGATTTCATTTACGTTGGTTATCTTCATCAATTCATCGGACTTACCTAATTCTTCTTTTTCATCCGTGATTAGTTCAGTTAAAAGTTAGAGCACAATGTTGAGGGAGAATTTTCTCCTCTCAACTCCAACACTGACTATCCGGGTTCATTTAAATGGCCAGTGTTTCACCGCACTTACGGTGGATGCGTACTCAAGGCTAGCATCTTCTACTCCCTGGACTTACTTGAATTATTTACATCCTCTTCTTTCCTAAGGGAAAAAAGTCAGTGTCAAGAACCTGAACACCCTTGCAAAGAACATGGGGATTCAGCTTGAGAAAGAGGACTTTCAGGACTTACTGAACCACCTGCCCATTGATGGTAAGTATTTCAGATACCACTGCACCTCAGGGCAAATCTTAGATTTTCTATCTGAGGGCTTCTGAAA
>NW_027864542.1:0-253 GCF_054177405.1 Leptonychotes weddellii
AAATCCTGTGTTCCTAGCACAGGATTTAGAACATAGTAAGTATTCAATACCTTTTTTGATTAATTGAATTTCTATTTATGAACTTTTTATAACTTACTCAGCTTGGTAACGTCTTCCAGCACATTAAAAAGCACCATAGATAACGAAAACAAGCTTCTTAGAACTAATGCATAGCCCATAAGAAGGCATTTGAATATAAAAGAAAGTGTAGAAAGTAAATTGAACTGCGGCATTTTGAAGTCTCTATATTCAA
>NW_027864543.1:0-253 GCF_054177405.1 Leptonychotes weddellii
CTATAGCTGCCACCAGGCTCAAGATAGGCAGCACTGCCAGCCGTGTGTGTGTGTGTGTGTGTGTGTGTGTGTGTGTGTGTGTGTGTGTGACTTGCCAGCAGGAGATGGAATGCCTTCTCCTGATCGCTATTGTTCTGAGTTGTAGGCACACTTCTGCTGTGTTTCCAGTCGAGTGTCACCGTTTCCAGGGTCTTGCCTCATTGCAGTTCATGTTAAATGTTTCCAGGCTGCTGCCGACACTGATTCCACACTG
>NW_027864544.1:0-253 GCF_054177405.1 Leptonychotes weddellii
GCTTATTATAATTTAAACTACTATAAAAATTATTCATAAGTCCTTTTGTGTATATATATTTTCATTTTTCTTGGTTAGGAGGGGAATTGCTGGATAACAAGGTAAATATATGTCAAACTTCATCAGAAACCAACAAACTTCTAAAAAAGTGGTTGCAACATTTACACTCCCACCAGCAACGTTTGAGACTTCCCCTTGCTCCATATTTTTGATAATATTTTTAAATGACTGCCTTTTAAATGTAGTCATTCTG
>NW_027864545.1:0-253 GCF_054177405.1 Leptonychotes weddellii
GTAGGCTCAGTGTCCCCTGTTTACAGGAAAAGGTGGTAAGTCCTGTTGGAAAGGAGACCCATGATCTGAGGCCTAGAGAGTCACAGCATCCCTTCCCTGACCTGCCAGGGTCCTAGAGTGACAAATAGGGGGCAGAAGTACTGTCATCTCCTTATCCTTTGTTTCACTTGCACATCATTAACTGATCATTCAGTTCTTTTCCCCAAAGCTTGGCCTCAAATCCTTCTAAAACAGTGTGTCAGAAATCCAGCTC
>NW_027864546.1:0-253 GCF_054177405.1 Leptonychotes weddellii
AGGGTCACATACACAACACTATCGCCACCACCATTTGCGACATCACCCAGACCCACAATAACACACTGGACCTGACCTACAAAGGAATGTCTGTGCCGGGCCCCTCAAATTACTTCTCTTCCCCCACCCATTCACTCCCTTTTCCTGATTTCTTTCATACATTTTTTTAGAACCATATAAAAAAAGTACTGCTCCCACAACCATCACTCTCTGATATTAACTGAAAATCATGGCGTGGTTAAGAGAGCTCAGA
>NW_027864547.1:0-253 GCF_054177405.1 Leptonychotes weddellii
AAATAAAATCTTAAAAAAATATTTATAAAATAAGGTCTCTGCCCTATAATCTGTTTTAAAAAAAGCTAAAGACACTGTCAGCTAAGTACCAACACAGCATATGTCACAGGGGCTCTGTGGTTGAGTAGTTAAGACCACAGGTGTTGTAGGATCCACAGAGAGGATCAGTCTGGCTTAAGTAGTAGAGAGGGCCTCCAGGGAGTGCGGCTCAAGTGAGCAAAGAGGTGTAGGCAAGAACATAGGAGACAGAGGT
>NW_027864548.1:0-253 GCF_054177405.1 Leptonychotes weddellii
GGAAACAAACTGAGTGTTGCTGGAGTGGGGGTAGGGTGGGAGGGATGGGGTGGCTGGGTGATAGACTTTGGGGAGGGTATGTGCTATGGTGAGCGCTGTGAATTGTGCAAGACTGTTGAATCCCAGATCTGTACCTCTGAAACAAATAATGCAATATATGTAAAGAAAAAAAAGAAGATAGCAGGAGGAGAAGAATGAAGGGGGGCATCGGAGGGGGAGATGAACCATGAGAGACGATGGACTCTGAAAAACA
>NW_027864549.1:0-253 GCF_054177405.1 Leptonychotes weddellii
GACTGCATCACCCAGGTGGCCCTCAATAAATTTTTTTTTTTAAGTGCCATTATGTGTGGAAGGGAAAACTGGAGAAGGAAAAAGTCTCACTTGAAATTTGACAGAAATTTTTGATAGCATTCCTAGAAAGAAAATGTAAGAAGAGAGGAAAAAAGAAAAAGACTAAAGAAAAATCAGCCTTAAAAAGTCCATTAAAAAATTCATGGGAAATTTAGGCAATATGCTGGTATTTTAGGGCACATTTACTAGGAAT
>NW_027864550.1:0-253 GCF_054177405.1 Leptonychotes weddellii
ACTGTTGAATCACAGACCTGTACCCCTGAAACAAATAATACATTATATGTTAATAAAAAAAAAAAGTGACAATAGCCTAGGACATGAAGAGAATGGAAATCACTTCTCCAAAGCCAAAATTGTTTAAAATACACTTTCAAAACACAATGAAAATATTGTCAATTATTTAAATAATGTTTAAACAAAGAGCTCCAACAATATAAAAAGTTTAAAACTCACTGCTAAATAAACACTGAGTCAAAGATGAAGCACA
>NW_027864551.1:0-1861 GCF_054177405.1 Leptonychotes weddellii
ATAAAGGAGGAAAAGCACATGATTCCATCAAATGCCAAAAATTCACGTATCATTCCTAATAAAAACTCTTAAAATATATTTAGAAGGAAACTAATCAACACATACAGATTACACACTCACACACATTTGCACGCAAACAAGTTTTTCATGAGGCATGAACAACCAAAGCCACTTCAATGAGAAGGAAGAAAAAGACTGTGATGCCTGCTAGCAGAGCTAACATGGCAAACAGTTTGTGATTTCAGCTAACACAATAACATGATGGGAGTAATTAACAGAAATAGATATTGGAAAGAATATCAAACTTTTTGATTTAATGGACTGAAAAAGCCAGTCAACAGTCCATTAACTATTGATTAAACTGACATACTTTAGTAATCAGATAGATATAAAGTGCATGTAAATAATCAATTTCTCAATTGTCTTCCCTCCCCCCAAGAATTTTTAAGTGCTTCAGTCTGATGTCATCTGTCAGAACTGATTAGAAAGCAGAACCTTGTGAAAATCAGCCTTACATTTGTTGTGAGAATTTACGGGGATTAGTTCACAGTGTGACAGAGTGACCCCCCCTTTTATTGTATGAGTTTCACTCTATTTTATTTTTAATTACATGAGTACTCCATCAACTCTAAAAAATTCTCAGCCATGATCTTTGAAAGCTCACACCTGCACCATTCTCTCTGGTTATCTTTGTGGTATCATGATTAGACATATGGCAGACAAATTTACTAGTAATTCCAGGTCTCTTAAATTCACTTTTACATCTCTCTCCCTGCATTTTGGATAAAGTCTGCTCCATCTGGAGCCAATTGACTATTTGGCCTATCCAGCAAGCCTTTAATTTTAATGTTCTTTTATTTATTTATTTATTTATTTATTTATTTATTTATTTATTTATTTATTTATTTATTTGAGAGAATGAGAGAGAGCACATGAGAGGGGGGAGGGTCAGAGGAAGAAGCAGACTCCCTGCCGAGCAGGGAGCCTGATGCGGGACTCGATTCAGGGACTCCAGGATCATGACCTGAACCGAAGGCAGTCGCTTAACCAACTGAGCCACCCAGGTGCCCTAATTTTAATTTTCTTATAATTATATACATTCATTTCTAGAATTTGTATTTGGTTCTCTCAAATCTTTTTGGAAAATTCTTTGTATTCTTAGTCCCTCAGCATATTTCAAATAGTCCTTTTTTTTCTTTTTAAATATATTAAAGTTAGCAATCTGAAATCAATATCTGTTAATTTTCTTTTTCACTCTTTTTGTTTCCATCGTGTGCTTCTCTTATTCTTGGTGACAGTGTCTTTTTGAATTGTGTGTTGATTTTGGTTGTGAAGCTGCTCATTCATTTTTTTTTGTTATCTTATCTGTGGGGATTTGTTGAGACCTAAAAATGAAGCTTATTCCTCCACAGAGGATGTGTATTTGCATTTACCAGGTGCTCAGGGGCACCAGCTTGGGATATCCCTACATTAATTCTCAGCCTGGGTGTATTCTGAATCCCTGTGATATTAATGGCAGAAACAAGTGAGTTGTAGCCCAAATTCTCCATGGCAGAATCTACCTCGCTCAGCACTGAGGCTCAGGGCACTCTTGTTGCAATCCTCTATGGTGAGTGTGGGTAGGGGTGGGTGCGCATGTGTGTTCATTTCTAGTTCATCCTTCTACTGTGAGGATGTAACAGGTCAGGTTGTCAGCTACACCAGGAAAGATTTCTCATGTACAGCAGAAGCCACATCCTGCCAGGAAGGGCTTCCTTTCCCTTTCTCCCTCCTTTCAGTCCTTGCCTCCTGGGGACATGGGGAAAGAGTCCTGGTACTGAGAAGGGGGCCTCAGTCCTGGGGTAACTCTCGCCTAGTCAGT
>NW_027864552.1:0-253 GCF_054177405.1 Leptonychotes weddellii
TGGATGTGGGGGTGACCAGCCTGACAGGTGAGGAAGGAGATGGGTTGCTATGGCGGCTTTCCTGCCTCCCTTCTCCCTTATTCTGATCCCAGTCCCTGGTTTTCTTTGGGGGCCTACCACGTTCTAACTCCCCTCCACCCTTTCCAGAAGTGAAGTCATGCCACATGACCCAAGATGGCCCAGTGAGACTCCATCCTATCGCTAAGACTAAGGAGGAAAAAAGAAGCCCTCTGTGTTGCCTGTGCTGGCCGAG
>NW_027864553.1:0-253 GCF_054177405.1 Leptonychotes weddellii
TTTGCAGAGGACGGAGCCGTCCCCACCCAGGTGCCTTGGCCCCCAGCTCCCCCTGGTTCTGCCCAGAGCATAAGTGACCGGCGGCCCCACTCCGTCTTGCAGTGGAGCGTGACCGCACCCTGGGCCACCAGGAGCCCCACTGGAAGGAGTTCCGCTTCGACCTGACCCAGATCCCAGAGGGCGAGGCAGTCACGGCCGCCGAGTTCCGGATTTACAAGCTGGCCAGCGCCCACCTGCTCAACAGGACCCTGCA
>NW_027864554.1:0-253 GCF_054177405.1 Leptonychotes weddellii
GTGATGATGATACTATTCTCCAAACAGATCATACTGAAAGTACAGCATGGGGACTTCAAGTCTTTCTACTTGAGGGACATTACTCACATATTAATTAAAGAAAACGTGGCATAACTCTCTGGGGGAAATAGGAAATTGTAACCTTCAGAAGCAGGCAAAAGATGAAGAAATCCCAGCATATTAAACACAAATGGTCGGGCGCCTGGGTGGCTCAGTTGGCTAAGCGACTGCCTTCGGCTCAGGTCATGATCCT
>NW_027864555.1:0-253 GCF_054177405.1 Leptonychotes weddellii
TTTTTTTTTTTTAAAGATTTTATTTATTTATTTGACAGAGACAGAGATAGCGAGAGCAGGAACACAAGCAGCGGGAGTGGGAGAGGGAGAAGCAGGCTTCCCCCCAAGGAGGGAGCCCGATGTGGGACTCAATCCCAGGACCCTGGGATCATGACCTGAGCCGAAGGCAGACGCTCAACGACTGAGCCACCCAGGCACCCACATCATTAGTTTTTGATGTAGTGTTCCATGATTCATTGTTTGTGCATAACGC
>NW_027864556.1:0-253 GCF_054177405.1 Leptonychotes weddellii
TCACTGAGCCCATCCCCTGCCACAGGGGGGCAGGGCAACTCTGCCCAAAGAGGCCTGCCTGTGTGACAGTGTGGCAGACCCCTCCCCCAGACGACAGGATGGGAAAAAAAGGGGCCAGCAACCCTAAGGTCCCTAGAAAACAGGTGCATCTTGCTTGGGTTCTGGTCAATAATTTGGACTCTATACATTCCCTCAACCACCCCTCAACAGAATGACTAAGAGGAGGAACCCCCAAAATAGGAAAGACTCAAAA
>NW_027864557.1:0-253 GCF_054177405.1 Leptonychotes weddellii
TTTTATAAATAGATTATACTGGCGATAGATATTTTAATGGTCTTTCTTTTCCTTAAAATAGTTCAAAAATGGTTTACTAAGTTGAATTGTTCCTTTGATTTGGCTTCTTATAGCTATGGGATTGCACTAATAGGAGAAAGCAAAATTAATTATTGAACATTACCCTTCAAAATACATTTAGATTGGAAATATTAGGAACCTCTGATATCAGCAAGAATTTTTAAGTGTGCTTGTGTTTGTATGTTCCTTTTTT
>NW_027864558.1:0-253 GCF_054177405.1 Leptonychotes weddellii
GAGGAGGAGAAATTCACTAAGGGGAGAATGGTCACAGAATGGAATTGGGGAGGCAAATAGATGGAAGGGACTGGAAAATGACCCCAACCAGGTTAAAAACACATGTGTAAAAGACTCCTGAGGTTTCTGGACTGTTAGGGGTTCTTGATAAGAGCGAGATGAGGATGTTTTCCACTCCTCTTTCCCTGCTAAGTCTCTCCCTTTGGAGGCACAGAGACCCGGCTTTCAGGTAAAGCTCCTCTACTCTCCAGGA
>NW_027864559.1:0-253 GCF_054177405.1 Leptonychotes weddellii
GAGGCGGGGCCGCAGGGGGCGGGGCCGGGCGAGGGGGAGGGGAGAGGCGGGGCTGCAGGGGGTGGCGAGCCAGCGGCTTGGGCCCCTCGGGAGCCTGGTCGGCCCTCGGTCCCTCCCGCAGGCTGAAGCTGACCCCCAGCCCAGCGTCGCGCGTCACCGTCTCGCGGGCCACGTCGAGCAGCAGCAGCGGCGGCGTGTCCACGACCGGGCGCCCGGGCCGCAGCAAGCGCAAGCGGCCGGAGGCGGAGGAGTC
>NW_027864560.1:0-253 GCF_054177405.1 Leptonychotes weddellii
TCGTGCTCTCTGTCTCTCATTCTCTCTCTCTCAAATAAATAAATAAAATCTTTAAAAAAAAAAAATGGAGGCTCGGTGAAATGCCCTAAGTTTCGAGTGGGTGGCAGCCGGCGAGCTGCAGTGACCCAGGAAGCCGAAACTGCAGTGGCTGAGCCACCGAAATGGGGGCAGGGATACTGCCAGGCTCCTGGCCCGGCCACTGAAATACTGGCGTCACCACGAGAGCTACTGGTATTCCATAAACCATCCAGTT
>NW_027864561.1:0-253 GCF_054177405.1 Leptonychotes weddellii
AATTAAGGAACCTCCGCATTAAATTTACACACCTACCTTCTAACCTCCCTGCTACCCTCCTGTTTTTTCATCCCCATTGCTCCACCACTGAATATGGGACATATTTTGCTCATTGAGTCAGCTTATAATCTATTTCATCACACTAGAATGTCAGCAACATGAGGGCAGTCATTCATTATATTACTGCTAATTCCTACATGCCTAGTTACAGTATCTAGCATCAGCAGGCATTCAAATACTATTGAATGCATGA
>NW_027864562.1:0-1860 GCF_054177405.1 Leptonychotes weddellii
TTCATCTAGAACTAATGATGTAATGTATGGGGATTAACATAAGAATAAAAAAATAAATAAATAAAACGTTAAAAAAAAAAAAAAAGAGCCTATTACTCGGTTTATCTCTTTTTTCCCCTTTGCTCCTTTGTTTCTTAATGCTACATATAAGTAGAACCATATGGTATTTGTCTTTCTGATTGACTTCTTTCACTTCACATTATACTCTCTAGTTCCATCTGTGTTGTTGCAAATGTTAAGATTTCATTTCTATCAATGGACACTTGGGTTACTTCCCTATCTCGGCTACTGTAAATAATGCTGCTATAAACATGAGGTGCATGTATCCCTTTGAATTAGTGTTTCTGTATTATTTGGGTAAATACCCAGTAGTGCAATTGCTGCATCACAGAGTTCTATTTTTAACTTTTTGAGAAACTTCCAGTGTCTTCCAGAGTGGCTGCACCAGTTTGCATTCCCACCAACAATGTAAGAAGATTCCTTCCCCCCACAACATCTTCGCCAACACCTGCTGTTTGTGTTTTTGAGTTTAGCCATTATGACAGGTGTGAGGTGAAATCTCATTGTGGTTTTTTTTTTTTTAAAGATTTTATTTATTTATTTGACAGAGAGAGACAGCGAGAGCAGGAACACAAGCAGGGGGAGTGGGAGAGGGAGAAGCAGGCTTCCCGCTGAGTAGGGAGCCCGATGTGGGACTCGATCCCAGGACCCTGGGATCATGACCTGAGCCGAAGGCAGACGCTTAACGACTGAGCCACCCAGGCGCCCTCATTGTGGTTTTGATTTGCATTTCCCTGATAAGTGATAAGCATCTTTTCACATGTCTGTTGGCCTCATTCCTGCAATTTGATAATTGATACTTCTTCTCTGAATCTAAATAAGCAGACTAAAAGAATTACAAAATTATGAGACCAGGAAGTAGTAATTTTCTCATCTCTACTCCTTTGACAGAGCACCAATAATGCCTTCTCTGTAGGAAACCCCTGTGGCCCAGGGGATTTAAGCAGTGCTAGGGCCAGAAAAAAATAATCAAGTAGGTACTTAGGCCTGGACCTGTATATACTGAGATTTCCTCAGATCCCTACTTTGCTCATTGGAAAAGGAAAGCAGATAAAGCATCAAGGTAGATGCCCTGGTTTAGAATAAAGAGTGTTTATTAACCTGAATAATCTGCTGAATGTGTCTCTCTTAGATCCCTTAACACAGTAAGAAATATCTAGAGGGAGAGCACAGAAATGTTCAAGACAAAGGAACACTAAAAGGAGAAGAGTAAAATGATAAGAACTTAGGAGAATATACTCAAAAGGAGGAATAACTAGCATAAACTCAATACTTAAAAACCAGCTTGGAGGGGCACCTGGGTGGCTCAGTTGGTTAAGCGACTGCCTTCGGCTCAGGTCATGATCCTGGAGTCCCGGGATCGAGTCCCGCATCTGGCTCCCTGCTCAGCGGGGAGTCTGCTTCTCCCTCTGACCCTACCCCTCTCAAGCTCTCTCTCTCTCTCATTCTCTCTCTCAAATAAATAAATAAAATCTTTAAAAAAAAAACAGCTTGGAGGGGTGCCTGGGTGGCTCGGTTAAGCATCTGGCCCATGATTTCAGCTCAGGTCATGATCTCATGGGATCGAGCCCCACACTGGACTCCACGTGCTCAGTTCAGAGTCTGCTTGAGATTTTCTCTCTCTCTTCCCCTCCCCCTGCTCGCAAACTCTCTTGCTCATTCTCTAAAATAAATAAAAATCTGGGGCACCTGGGTGGCTCAGTCGGTAAGCATCTGCCTTCAGCTCAGGTCATGATCCCAGGGTGCTGTGATCGAGCCCCACGTCGGGCTCCCTGCTCAGAGGGGAGCCTGCTTCTCCCT
>NW_027864563.1:0-253 GCF_054177405.1 Leptonychotes weddellii
TGACAAAAGAAAAGCAGATGAAAGGGTAGAAAAGTGTTTATTTTAGACAGGTGTTAAGAGAGGCCTCTATGAGTATCAGACTTGAAGCAAAGACTTGAACATAGGGAGAGAGGAAATTTTAGTGATATCTTTTTTTTTTTTTTAAAGATTTTATTTATTTATTTGACAGAGAGAGACACAGCGAGAGAGGGAACACAAGCAGGGGGAGTGGGAGAGGGAGAAGCAGGCTCCCCGCAGAGCAGGGAGCCCGATG
>NW_027864564.1:0-253 GCF_054177405.1 Leptonychotes weddellii
CGGGCGGCTCGGCGATGAATAATGCATGACCAAGGCGCCCCCTACCGGCGGCCGCGGGCTCCGCGGGGACATGGCCCCGCCGCGCCCGGGGACCGGGCCTGCACCAGGCGGACTCGGCAGGTCTCCCTGCCCGCCCCCGTCCTCCCTCCCCGGCCCAGCCGCCCAGCGCTCGCCCTCCCTCCCTCCGTGTCTGGGGGACAGGCAGCCTCCAACGACCCCGAGACTGGGAACCGAGTTTGGGGAGGAGGCGGGG
>NW_027864565.1:0-253 GCF_054177405.1 Leptonychotes weddellii
CATTTTGCGGGAAGACGGACGTTCAACAGTCACTTTATCGGCTCGTGGTGGGGGAAAAAAAATCAGGAAGCCTATCAGGAAAGGTTCCATTCCAATTGTTGATCTATCATGTACGTGCACTCGGCGCACAGGGAAATAAAGTGAGAATTGATGGGTCCCCACAGTGTGCTCATTCTGCGGTCAGCTCGTCTGGCCACGCCCGGCGCGGTGAAGGACAGGATCCCAGCACCACGGGCGAAAATATTTCATGCAC
>NW_027864566.1:0-253 GCF_054177405.1 Leptonychotes weddellii
TTTTGAAAAACGTACACAGTCATGGAGACGCTACCGCAAGGAAGATGCCGAATCCTCTCCGCCCTTTCAAGGTCAATACCCTCCTCCCACCTCCAGCCCCAAGAGACCAATGATCCACCTTCTTTCACTACAGTTTTGACTCTTCTGGAATCTCACACACATATTCCAGCAGCGTGTGCTCCTGGGCCTGTCTTCTTTCACTCGGACAGGACTTAAAGCCTGATGTGCACGTGTCCCTAAGATCTACCTTACT
>NW_027864567.1:0-253 GCF_054177405.1 Leptonychotes weddellii
ACCCTTAGCCAACTGAGCCACCCAGGTGCCCTGAATGTTGGTTGTTTGAAAAGTAAAGTAAAATGGAAAACTTGGCAACCCTGATGAGAAGACAAAGAAAGGAACATAAATAGTATTAGGAATAATACAAGAGATATCATGGCAGACATTAAAAAAACACAATACTTTATTCATACCAATAGCTTTGATGAAATAGATTATTTTCTAGGAAAAATATAACTTACTAAAACTTATTCAAGAAGAAAAAAAATTG
>NW_027864568.1:0-253 GCF_054177405.1 Leptonychotes weddellii
GGAAACCAGGACCAGGCTCGAGGTCAGAGTCCCCATGACTTTCACAGCAAATTTCTGTCTAACACAGAAACACTGTGTTGCAATCAGAGGAAGTATCAGGAGGACAAACCCTCGGGGCCCCCACGCCAGAGACGGCCGCTGACACCTCGCAGCATCCTCTGCGGGGAGGATGGACTAGCCTTTCCCGTCCTGGGTCTCCGGGAACGCGGAAGGAAGGATGTCTTGGGAGCGTGCCTGCCCCACTAGGAAGCAG
>NW_027864569.1:0-253 GCF_054177405.1 Leptonychotes weddellii
ACCATCACCATCATCACCACCATCACCACCACGACTACCATCACCACCACTACCATCACCATCATCACTACCACCATCACCATCACCACCACCACCACCATCAGTACCATCACCATCACCACCATCACCACCACCACCACCATCACCACCACCACTACCATCACCACCACCATCACCATCACCACCACCACCACCATCACCATCATCACCACCATCACCACCACGACTACCATCACCACCACTACCATCACCA
>NW_027864570.1:0-253 GCF_054177405.1 Leptonychotes weddellii
GTGTCTCTTGAGTGGGTCATTCCCGAAGCACGGAGGGGCCTTGTGATCACTGCTCACGTGGTTCTGCGCCTCTTACCAGCACCGTGGTCCCCCTGCCAGCTGGGAGGGCGGTGACTCTCTCCTGCTAGCCACGGGCTCTTAACCAGGGCCGGGTTCCTCCAGCAAGGGGCCGTCCCAGCGTCACAAGCTCCGTGTGTGGAGACGGTCCTGGTAGATGCTGCTCACCGTCTGGCCTCGTGCTGGTCGATGACCT
>NW_027864571.1:0-253 GCF_054177405.1 Leptonychotes weddellii
ATAGCTATAATTTCCATAACTCAAAGTGTTTGAACAGGAAGCATTTTCTCATCAAGTCTCTTGAATTGCAATTGGTTAATAAAGGAACTAGTGATTGTGGATTATAAAATATTTGTGCTATAGTTTAAGATATGCACATCTTTTATATATCCTTGATCAAAATTTATTCTCCCAACAGCCATATAAATTAAGTGGAACAGGGAATATCATCCCCACTCCACAAGTGACATTTAAGAATGCAAAATAGTTTCTT
>NW_027864572.1:0-1860 GCF_054177405.1 Leptonychotes weddellii
TGGCTGCTGGGCCCTCACCTCCAACTGAGGAATCTAAAGAATTTAAATGACTTTGGACAAATGTCTGACTCACTAAGGGCTTTGATTTTCCCCATCTCTGAAACAGGGGTGATCATCCTTATCCTTCTGCTTAAGCTCAAGTCGTTATGGGGGTTGCAGCTGAGGGGTTCCAAGGTAGATCATGAGAGGGACTTCCAAGCTGGAGAAAGACACCAGGCTACACCTTAGAGAAGAGAGCTGGGATGAAGGAGCCCCTGTTGGTGGGAGTGGTGACTTGGCAGCAGACAGTGGTCTCTTACCAATGGAGAAGGGCACAAAAGCATCACTCTTCTTAAACTGCCCATTCTCATCCAGGAAGTGCTGGGGGTGGAAGTCTCGGGGGTTGGAGAAGAACTTGGGGTCTCTCAGCACGGAGCCCAGCATAGGGAACACTTCAGTGCCCTGGTGAGGAGGAGAAGGGGTATTTGATAAGGTGGAGTGGGGGTAGAGTATGCTGAAAATGCATGGAGCTTGGAGGGACGATTGGGATGCCCTAGGTGATGAGAAATGGGAGGTGTGGGAGGAGTGTGGGTCCTCTTAGGGAGGAGCTTTGGGAGACAGGAGATTCAGGTCTCTGAGACAGGAAGCTATGCAGACATGGGGTTTACGTCTCCTGAGAAGGGAAGTTTGAAGAACACAGGTTCTGTGTCTCTTAGGACAGAAGGTGTAGGGGATGTGCAGTTCATGTCTCCCAAGGCAGGAGGTTGAGAGGACATGGGGGTTCATGCTTCCAGAGACAGGAAGTTTGAAAAACATTGGGTTTATGTCTCCTAGGCGGGATGTTTTGGGAGACACGAGCCTCGTGTCCTTGAGGGAGGAGGTCTAGAAATGAAGTTCATGTCTTTTGAGAGAGGACGTTTGGGGACATGGGGTTCATAATCCCTGCAGCAAGAGCTCTGGGGAGATACTGGATTCAAGAATCTCTGAGTGGGAAGGTTGAAGGGTCATGGTGGTTGGGGAAGTGTTTGATTGAGGCAGTGGGACAGGGGCTGGGAAGCTTCTAAGGGGAATGGGGTGCTGGGTCACAGGGAGCAGGTTGGAGGTCCCCTTAGGTGGGGCAGGAAAGTACCTTGGGGAGGAGGAACTCTCGAAACTTGGTGTCCTTGGTGACTCTGCGGGCCAGGCCCATGGGGATCATGTCTCCAAATCTTTGGATCTCATGGATCACCGCCTCTGTGTAGGGCATCTTGGCCCGGTCCTCAAACTTGGGCTGACGGTTCTTGCCAATCACCCGGTCAATCTCCTCATGGACCTTGGCTGTGGGAGGAGGAAAGTGTTTAGGTATCTAGGGGTCTCAGGGTGGAGATGATAGTCCAAATATGTACATCCATGTGTGATATGGACGTAGATCATTCAAAACAGACCTTGACCATAAGCATTGTTGGTGCAGTGTCCTATTCACCTGGTCTCAGCATGGGAGCTGTGACTCAGCACAGGAGCTATTTACCCATCCGTTCAGATATTTCAGGATTTTAACAGCCAGTGAAACTCAGCTGGTGCTTATCAGCAGAATATCACCTAGCATCTGGATAACAGGGTATGTCTGAGGTTCCAGACATCTGGGAAATGTGGGGACATTGCAGTGGGCTCAGAGGAAGTGTGAGGGTCTGTGGCCACCACTTCACTGCCCCGCCCCCACAGTCTTACCCTCCACCTCTGGGTGCTTCATGAGCAGCAGGAAGCCGTACCGCAGGGTTGTGCTGACCGTCTCAGTGCCCGCAAAGAAGAGGTTCAGTGTGGTCAGCACCAGGTTCTTCATGTAGAACTCCGTGTTGGGGTTGTTCTGCTCCTGAAGGGAGAGAGGCCTTCAGGCCAGGCCCA
>NW_027864573.1:0-253 GCF_054177405.1 Leptonychotes weddellii
CTTCCTGCCTCCTTCAGCCATGTGTGGTTTCTGGCAGTCCTTGGCGTTCCTGGGCTTATAGACACACCGTTCCAGTCACACTCCATTCTTGTCTGTTGGTCCCTTCTTGTCAGGACACCCATCGTACTGGACTTAGGTCTTCTCGTGATGACCTCATCCTCAATTGATGAGAACTGCAGAGTCCCTGTTTCCAAATACGATCATATTCACAGGTACGGGGTGGAGGGTAAGACTCGAACATACCCTTCTTGAG
>NW_027864574.1:0-253 GCF_054177405.1 Leptonychotes weddellii
CTGGCAATCTGACAGCCAGTTTACCACCTGTGCCAAGAGCCCCCCATACACCCGTACCCTCCCTTGGTCCCCCCTTCTCTCCCTACCCCCACTGTCACCCCCATTTCGCCCAATCCTCCCTTTGCAAGACCACCCACATACTGCCCCCTCCCTCTCTAGCCTTGGCCTCGCTCATTGATTTTGTCACTCTCTGACACACATGTCACACAGCCTCCTTATATCCCTTGCTTCTCTCTCATACACATTCAAAAAA
>NW_027864575.1:0-253 GCF_054177405.1 Leptonychotes weddellii
ACCCTTAGCCAACTGAGCCACCCAGGTGCCCTGAATGTTGGTTGTTTGAAAAGTAAAGTAAAATGGAAAACTTGGCAACCCTGATGAGAAGACAAAGAAAGGAACATAAATAGTATTAGGAATAATACAAGAGATATCATGGCAGACATTAAAAAAACACAATACTTTATTCATACCAATAGCTTTGATGAAATAGATTCTTTTCTAGGAAAAATATAACTTACTAAAACTTATTCAAGAAGAAAAAAAATTG
>NW_027864576.1:0-253 GCF_054177405.1 Leptonychotes weddellii
CACCATTTGTTGAAGAGACTGTCTTTTTTCCATTGGACATTCTTTCCTGCTTTGTCAAAGATTAGTTGACCATAGAGTTGAGGGTCCATTTCTACCATTCTTGTTTTTCTGTTAACTCACACTAAGATTTGGGGTTTTAAATGTGAGCAAGAAGGTAGCAGGCATTTGGAAGGATGAGTAGGAAAGTGGACTGTCGAAGAATACGGGGGAATGGATGCACTGCAAAGAATATATTCACCCACTTTATGATTTT
>NW_027864577.1:0-253 GCF_054177405.1 Leptonychotes weddellii
CTCTCCAAGCCCCTCTCCTTCTCCCTCCTCCCATTCCCTTTGCCTATTCCCACAACCTGCCGGGAAAGGGGCACAGCTGAGTGAGTGTCTCTCTGGCTGGACATGCCATGACCCTCCTCAGTCCCTCTGGTACCTCCCTGATCTGGGCAATTCAGGCAAGGTCACAGCCTGTGATGCTGGAGCAACTTGGAGTCAAAGTCCAGCTCTTCCATGTACTAGCTGTGTGACATCAGGCAAGTGGCTGCACGTCTCT
>NW_027864578.1:0-253 GCF_054177405.1 Leptonychotes weddellii
TCCTGCAACCCACTAGAAAGCATTACTGTTTATATGCAGTTGTTGAAATTTAGTCACTTGGTATGTTTGACTTCAAGGAAGGATGAGAAATGGAGTCTTGATCATTGGAAATCGGTTTATAAATGAATACTGATGGTCTGAGGAAACCTAGTACAGTCTCTGCTACAGCTATCTTTTAATATAAACGTGATCATTCCTATCCAGCTCCTGGAATAACTAGCACATGATAACTTCCAAGAAGGTCTCTATCTAT
>NW_027864579.1:0-253 GCF_054177405.1 Leptonychotes weddellii
CTGATCCCAAGTTGCTTTTCTACATTGCTGCTTAACTATTTCATTGTTAACTAGAAAAAAAACAACAACTAGAAGATGAAGTATATTTGGGGATTAAGGCATCATAGACCACTGTTTTAAAAGGTAAATGTGAGGGGCACCTGGGTGGCTCAGTTGTTAAGCATCTGCCTTCAGCTCAGGTCATGATCCCAGGGTCCTGGGATTGAGCCCCGCATCGGTCTTCCTGCCCCACGGGAAGCCTGCTTCTCCCTCT
>NW_027864580.1:0-253 GCF_054177405.1 Leptonychotes weddellii
CTCTTAGACATGACGAAATGACCATACAACTATACAGCTAGCCTATAACTATATGTAACTTTCTGCTAGGTGTCTAATTGACCTTTTCCACTCTTTGGCTCATCTGCCCATAAGAATTATTTGTTGCAGGGGCGCCTGGGTGGCTCAGTTGGTTAAGCGACTGCCTTCGGCTCAGGTCATGATCCTGGAGTCCCAGGATCGAGTCCCGCATCGGGCTCCCTGCTCAGCAGGGAGCCTGCTTCTGCCTCTGACC
>NW_027864581.1:0-253 GCF_054177405.1 Leptonychotes weddellii
GTTTCAATTGTGTCTATTGTAAGGGAGAAAAAAAAAACTTTCCCTCTACCTTCTCAGTCCCTGCAGTTGGGTCCCACTGACAAAAGACAGGTTAACAAGGGAATAACTGAGTTTATTAACACGAGCAGAGTGTGTATATGTGGAAGAAATTCAGTGATAACTTAAAGTGGTGGTTAGAACTTAAGCTGTTATGGCATCTTAACAAGGGCAATAGATTTGCAGAGAGGTGACAAGACAAAAGGAAAACAGGCTT
>NW_027864582.1:0-253 GCF_054177405.1 Leptonychotes weddellii
TTTTTTTTTTTAATCAACTCAATAAAGCCAATTTCTGAAGGTATAAAGAGATACAAAGAGCTAAGTTTAAAAGGACAAAGAGGAGAGAAGGACATATAGCATTCAAACTCATATCAAAATAAATGAATTTTTTGGTAGACATGATATTGGTTGAAGAACGAAAAAGCAAAAGGGTGGACCAGACAGATGATATTTAGAAATCTGAGATACGATCAAGGTTAACACCCACAAAACATGCGGAAATAATGTATTG
>NW_027864583.1:0-1860 GCF_054177405.1 Leptonychotes weddellii
CAGGTGCATGGTCAATGAGCAGACATATTTTGAAAAGAATCCTTTTTTCTGAGCAGTGGGTCTCTACAGTTAACTATGTCATGAACAAATATGCTGTCAAGCGGGTTTTGTTGTTCCATTGATAGAGCAAAGGCAGAGTAGACTTAGCATCATTCCGAAAGGCCCTGGGATTCTCAGAATGATAAATGAGCATTTGCTTCAACTTGAAGTCACCAGCTGCATGAGCCCCTAGCAAGAGAGTCAGCCTGTCCTTTGAAGCTTTGAAGCCGGGCGTTGACTTCTCTCCAGCTATGAAAGTCCTAGCTGGCGTCTTCTTCCAATAGAAGGCTATTTCATCTACACTGAAGATCTGTTGCTGAGTGTAGACACCTTCATTACTTAGCTCGATCTTCTGGAGAACTTGCTGCAGCCTCAGCACTTGCTGCTTAACCTTGCACTTTTATGTCATTGAGAAGGCTTCTTTCCTTAAACCTCCTGAACCAACCTCTGCTAGCTTCAGATTTTTCTTCTGTGGCTTCCTCACCTCTCTCGGCCTTCACAGAACTGATGAGCATTAGGGCTTGCTCTGGATTAGGCTTTTGGCTTAAGGGAATGCTGGGGCAGGTTTGGTCTTCTACCCAGACCACGGAGACTCTCTCCACATCAGCCTTCTTGCTGTTTCTCTTTCTTATCATTCGTGTGTTCACCAGAGTAGCAGTTTAATTTCCTTCAAGAACTTTTCCCCGGGCGCCTGGGTGGCTCAGTCGGTTAAGCGTCTGCCTTCGGCTCAGGTCATGATCCCAGGGTCCTGGGATCGAGTCCCGCATCGGGCTCCCTGCTCAGCCAGGAGCCTGCTTCTCCCTCTCCCACTCCCCCTGCTTGTGTTCCCTCTCTGGCTGTCTCTCTCTGTCAAATAAATAAATAAAATCTTAAAAAAAAAAAAAGAACTTTTCCCCTGGGTTCACAACTTGGCTCGCTTTGGCACAAGAGGCCAAGCTTTCGGCTGATCTCAGCCTTCAACGTGTCTTCCTAAGCGTAACCATTTCTAGCTTTTAATTTCAAGTGAGAGACGCATAACTCTTCCTTTCCCTGGAACACTTAGAGGCCACTGTAGGGTTATTAATTGGCCTCATTTCAATATTGTTGTGTCTCAGGGAATAGGAAGGCCGAGGAGAGGGAGAGATAGAATGGCCTGTCACTTGGGTAGTCAGAACACACACATTTATCAGTGAAGTTCATAGTCCTATAGGCACATGGCTTGTGGTTGTCCCAACACCATTACAACAGTAACATCAAAGATCACCAATCACAAAGCAAGTCACCATAATAAATATAATTAGAAAGAAAAAGCTTGAAACATCGAGAGTATGACCAAAATGTGACACAGAGACGCGAAGTGAGTAAACATTGTTGGAAACATGGCGCTGACATTCTTGCTCGATGCGGGGTTACCACAAACCTTCCATCCACAGAAAACCCAACATCTGTGAAACCCTGTAAAATGAGTATTCCCATATGCTGATGTGCTCGGTGAACCTCAAACAAGGCAACAGTGTGTGTGGTATTCCCACACTTACACGGATGCAGAACCCATTTGGGGCAGAAAAGCAAGGATACCACAGAACCCTTTTGGGAACAGCTGTCCTGTAAGAAGGCGGGTTTTGAAGTCGGGTGAACCAAGGCACACTTCGGGGTCAGCGCTGTGCTCAGCACCTCGGAAGGTACTATGAGCACAATCCCTACCTCACACCCTCACCACACCCCGTGTGGTCAAGGAAGTTTGCGTCTACCCACTCGCTCTGTTTGGGGGGAGCAGTGTTACATTAGAATCTTCTGGTCTGGAAACATCTGTCTGGCCACCTGGTTTGTTTTTTTTTTTTT
>NW_027864584.1:0-253 GCF_054177405.1 Leptonychotes weddellii
ATGCTCTCCTGCCAGAACTACCAGGAACAACAATGGAGGAAGAAAATTATCCTCATGATGAACACCCCAATTCTCTCACTATGGATCCACCTTAAGAAATTGGCAAAATTTATTCTCCCACATCTTATTCTATTTATTGACATCTTCCTGCTGATTAACCCCTTTTCTCCCTTGCTGTCTCATAACTACTTCCTATCATTCAAAACAAATTTCTAGAGCAAAGGAAAATACTTTTTACCAGACATCTACTTCC
>NW_027864585.1:0-253 GCF_054177405.1 Leptonychotes weddellii
GTCCTCAGAAAGTTTCTCCAACACCGTGTGTGGTTTGTTGAGCTATTTAGAAGTAACCGCCCCCAGCTCGAAGTACTGCTGCGTGCTTCGCCTGCAGACGGACGTTCCCACTCATGACCTCGGTAAACACCGTTAGAAATTAACAGTTCCGGGCGCCCGGGTGGCTCAGTCGGTTGGGCGACTGCCTTCGGCTCAGGTCGCGATCCTGGAGTCCCGGGATCGAGTCCCGCATCGGGCTCCCTGCTCGGCGGGG
>NW_027864586.1:0-253 GCF_054177405.1 Leptonychotes weddellii
GAACAATAGACAACTGAAAACATGAGTAAGAATCAAGTTTACATACTACACATCGTTAGTGTTCTGCAAAAGTGATACAGAGAAGATGCAAGAGCATAATGATATGGAGAAGAGTTACAAGAAAAAAAAGAGATATGCAAAACAAGAAAGAATGATTCCAAATCATGGTAAAGCTAAGAGAGAATGTGGCTCTGACATGACAGGACATAGGATGGTAGCTGTTTTATGACTGTAAAAATGATCAAGTAACATT
>NW_027864587.1:0-253 GCF_054177405.1 Leptonychotes weddellii
TTTATTTTCTAACTGTTACCATACCAGGGTCATTTATTCAGTGGCTGAAGCCCCTTGGGGTCTTAAAGCAACTTAAAAGAACAAAGACTCATTTGGTTTAGGGAATTTTAGAGCAAATGATTGATGCCATGCTGTCGATGTTATGAATTTTGGGACCATTGAAGACTTCCAGCATAGCTCCAAAATGGGCATTCTGATACTGGCTGAATTATAACCACCTTATCAAATGAAAAATACAGGGCATCCTTTGCAA
>NW_027864588.1:0-253 GCF_054177405.1 Leptonychotes weddellii
ACCATGCTCCAGTGATTTTCTAACTTGGGCTTAACATCTGCATCACTTCATTAAAAAAACAATTTGCTGGGCCTCTCCCAGGGAATCTGGATCAAGAATTTGTCTTTCTATAAGTCAAACAGAGAAAGACATGTATCATATGATCTCATTGATATGAGGAATTCTTAATCACAGGAAACAAACTGAGTGTTGTTGGAGTGGGGGGTGGGGTGGGAGGGATGGGGTGACTGGGTGATAGACACTGGGGAGGGTA
>NW_027864589.1:0-253 GCF_054177405.1 Leptonychotes weddellii
AATGATGTAATGTATGGGGATTAACATAAGAATAAAAAAAATGACCAAATTAAGGGGTGAATTCTGATTGATTTTTGTGCTCCCTCAAAACTTCATCATGGCCACCTTTAAGAAATGTCACCAGGTACAAGAAAATTAATAGTTAAATCACCAATATCTACATCTCTGGGAGGAGGGGGGCTGAACGATCCAGACACTGGGGTCAGTACCTTTGCAGGGTTTCTTAACTTGGGGACTGGTGAACTTGGATGGG
>NW_027864590.1:0-253 GCF_054177405.1 Leptonychotes weddellii
CACGTACCCACGCACGCACGCGCACACACGCACATGCACCCACGCACGCACGCGCACACACGCACGCACACACGCGCATCCACGCACGGACGCACGCACACATGCATGCACGCACGCGCACACACACGGACGCACGGATGCATGCACGCACGCACGCTCACACACACGCACGGACGCACGCACGCATGCACGCACACACGCATGCACACATGCACGCACACTGCCTGGGCAGGACATCCGGACCTGTAGGGCC
>NW_027864591.1:0-253 GCF_054177405.1 Leptonychotes weddellii
TTTTATAAATAGATTATACTGGCGATAGATATTTTAATGGTCTTTCTTTTCCTTAAAATAGTTCAAAAATGGTTTACTAAGTTGAATTGTTCCTTTGATTTGGCTTATTATAGCTATGGGATTGCACTAATAGGAGAAAGCAAAATTAATTATTGAACATTACCCTTCAAAATACATTTAGATTGGAAATATTAGGAACCTCTGATATCAGCAAGAATTTTTAAGTGTGCTTGTGTTTGTATGTTCCTTTTTT
>NW_027864592.1:0-253 GCF_054177405.1 Leptonychotes weddellii
CCTGGGTGGCTCAGCTGGTTAAGCAACTGCCTTCGGCTCAGGTCATGATCTTGGAGTCCTGGGATCGAGTCCCGCATCGGGCTCCCTGCTCAGCGAGGAGCCTGCTTCTCCCTCTGACCCTACCCCCTCTCGTGTACTCTCTCTCATTCTCGCTCTCTCAAATAAATAAATAAATAAGTAAATAAATAAATAAATAAATAAATTCTACCCCTGAAACTAATAATACACTATATGTTAATTAAATTGAATTTAT
>NW_027864593.1:0-1860 GCF_054177405.1 Leptonychotes weddellii
AAAACTTTTTGACAGTGAGTATGTATTTGCTTTATAATCTTATTTTTTAATGTATTAAGAAAACATATAACGGGGAGAAGGAACGGAGTTAAGATACTTGAGAAAAAGACATATGAGCTCCTATTACTGTAGCTGATTTCAAACCTCCAGACCCAAACTTATAATCTGAGGACCTGAAAATCTTCTAAAGAAAGTTGTAGAAGTATGACTGGCAATTTTTTTAATACTGAAAAATAAGAATTGCATGCACAAAAGAAACACATACCCTGATTTTCCTGTTCTACAAACTTCTAACCTAAGAGCTTTCTGTGAATTCTTGGTAAAAATCCTAAAATTGGTTTTTTTGAGGTCAGTTGATAGGTCTACATTTAAGTACAGCAATGATCTAGCAACACCAACACGGAACCACAACAAGCAGGAATATTTTCTGATTCCTTTTGTTCTCGATGCATTAAGAACCTACCCATGCCTGGGATTCTGTGCCAAGCACAGTACCTGACAAGCTAGGGCAGCAGTACCCCCAAGGAACAAAAGGAGAGAAGTTGGAAGGGAAACCATGGGCATTTTATAATTTAACAAGAGAGAAGTAGTGGTCCTCCCAGAAGACCTAGTTTAAATCTTGGTTCTACCATCTGGTAGCTGTGAGTCTCAGTTTCTGAATCATTAATGGGGATAAATAAAACTAGTACCCATCCCATAAGAAGTACTAAAGGAGATTATGCCAAGAATTTAGACAGTGTCTGGCATATAGTAAACACTCATTGAATGCTATTATTACTGTTTTTACTCTTAAGATTATTTTTTGCAAGCATCATAGGAAGGTGCACTTCAATAACCTCTTTATGCATCAGCAAGGATCAGAGATTAGATTTCTTCAAAAGACATACCGATTCATGACGTCAAAAGCAAACGGGATTACACGAGCTTCCCCAAAATACCATAATACCATAGACATGGTCATATAAGAGTGGGAGGGTCAGGGGTAATAAAACAGAAATGCCTCATGATATCAAAGACATTGCCATCTCTTCCATGTGTGATAATCGAGGCAAGAAAACAATCTATGACTTCCTACATAGTACCAAAATACGCATCAATTCAGAGAGAAAATTAGCTCTATCATTTGAAGAAGGTCCATATGTGTTTGCATCCCCAAGGCAGCCACTGTGTGGTTCTCTTCCTCTTCCTATTAACTACAAGACCCCTACCAAAGTCCGTTTCACAGATCTCCATGTGTACCATAGTCTTCAGAGTGAAAGTGGTTTTAGGTGGCAACACAGACAACAAACACAGCAACGTAAACATCAAGACACTAAAATCTTACCCATTCACCTTTTAACCAGTAGAAGTTCACAAATAAGTTTGGGTTTCCAGGAAAAGTTTAGACATCAAGTGTTTCCCATAATGTCAAGGCCTGTGGTATCAGCTGGTGAAGTGGGTCCTGACCCCATTCTTCATCAACAAGAGAATTAAACAAGACTCAAGGCTGTGTTGAGCCTTGCTGGCCTCCTTTACTAAGCCTTGCATAAAGCAGTAATGACGTCAAGATTTTCAAGGCAACTTTCCGGAAGAGTCCAGCAAGATACTGTCTGTCTCATGTGTGATACACTCAGATTTTAGTGAAGGCAAATAGCCAGTTTCAGCCTTTCAAGCATTTGTCTCCTTCAAGAGAGTAAAAGAAGCCCTCACTTTTGATCCCTTCTCGGAGATGTTGGTGAAAGACTAAGCAGATGACTTAAAAACTTCCACCCAACCCCAAGACTCAGCAATCCTTTGACTACAAGACTGCATTAGCTTTACTGATAATACAAAGCCAAACACTGTCCATGAGTTTTGCTTATAAGAAACCAAAGTCCAGGG
>NW_027864594.1:0-253 GCF_054177405.1 Leptonychotes weddellii
AAGTCTGATCTCCTTTTCCTTCAGTTCTGTTGTTGTTTTCTTTTAGATTCCACGTTTAAGTGAGATCATACAGCATTTGTTTTTCTCTCTTTGACTTCTTTCATTTAGCATAATGCCTTTAAGCTACATTATGTTGTCACAAATGGTAGGGTTTCCTCATTTTATTATGACTAATATTTTATTGTATGTATATACCACAAGTTTTTTATCCATTCATCCATCAGTGGACACTTAGGTTGTTTCCATGTCTTGC
>NW_027864595.1:0-253 GCF_054177405.1 Leptonychotes weddellii
AAGATTTTATTTATTTATTTAATTGACAGAGAGAGAAGGAACACAAGCAGGGGGAGTGGGAGAGGGAGAAGCAGGCTTCCGGCCGAGCAGGGAGCCTGATGCGGGGCTCGATCCCAGGACCCTGGGATCATGACCTGAGCTGAAGGCAGTCGCTTAACCAACTGAGCCACCCAGGCGCCCCTTGGTGTTGATTTTATAAGTACATAGAAAACTAAGGAAACGAACAAACAAAAAGATTTTTTTTTTCAAAGAG
>NW_027864596.1:0-253 GCF_054177405.1 Leptonychotes weddellii
CAAACTGAGGGTTCTAGAGGGGAGGGGGGTGGGAGGATGGGTTAGCCTGGTGGTGGGTATTGAGGAGGGCACATTCTGCATGGAGCACTGGGTGTTATGCACAAACAATGAATCATGGAACACTTCATCTAAAACTAATGATGTAATGTATGGGGATTAACATAAGAATAAAAAAAAAAGAGTGTGATTATTTGTGTAACAAACATTTATGGAAAGCCATACCAAGCACTGTGTTCTATGTGGGGGATAAAAT
>NW_027864597.1:0-253 GCF_054177405.1 Leptonychotes weddellii
CAACCTTGGTGCCGTTGTCTATTTTGGGCCAGGTGATATCTTGCTGTGTGGGATGGTCGTGTCTTTGCAGAGTCTTTATCAGCATCCCTGGTCTCTATCTGCCAGGTGCCAGGAGTTACATGTCCCAGTGCAATAGCTGTGACCATCACAGAGCTCTCCAGCCACTGTCAGACGTCCCCTGGAACCAGTATTGCTCCCAATGTAGAACCACCGATTTAGATGGTTTTTAAAATCATGACACTAGATTGTCACA
>NW_027864598.1:0-253 GCF_054177405.1 Leptonychotes weddellii
AAATAAAATCTTAAAAAAATATTTATAAAATAAGGTCTCTGCCCTATAATCTGTTTTAAAAAAAGCTAAAGACACTGTCAGCTAAGTACCAACACAGCATATGTCACAGGGGCTCTGTGGTTGAGTAGTTAAGATCACAGGTGTTGTAGGATCCACAGAGAGGATCAGTCTGGCTTAAGTAGTAGAGAGGGCCTCCAGGGAGTGCGGCTCAAGTGAGCAAAGAGGTGTAGGCAAGAACATAGGAGACAGAGGT
>NW_027864599.1:0-253 GCF_054177405.1 Leptonychotes weddellii
AGATTAGCAAGTTCCCCAGGATGTTATGACACCACTGAAGGTCAAGAACCACCATAGTAGCACACAACCAAGTGGGCTCAAGAGGGCAGGAAGGAAATTATTATCTCTAAAACACCCAGCAGACTCAGAACAAGAAAGTTCCCTTCATAATTACATTTTGCCTGGGGCATGTCCTACATTGCTACCTAGTTAAAAAAAATTTTTTTTTTTATCTTTGCTTTTTCCCCTTCCACTTTTCTTGATAAATGATGAC
>NW_027864600.1:0-253 GCF_054177405.1 Leptonychotes weddellii
GGCCAGTTAATCAAATGCTTAATATTTATAGAGAAGATTTGCAGGAAAGCAGCTGTAAGTCAGTCTTTGGAAGATTAATATATAACTCTGCGTGATCGTGGAATCTTGAACACTGACTCTAATTCTATCCTGCTCTGTTCTGCCCTACCTTCCCCTGCCCTATGCCAAAGCAATCAATTCTTTTTTTTTTTTTTTTTTTTTTTAAGATTTTATTTATTTGCGAGAGAGAGAATGAGAGACAGAGAGCACGAGA
>NW_027864601.1:0-253 GCF_054177405.1 Leptonychotes weddellii
CTCACCTGATTACTTTATTAATGTGTGGTATGATATATTTTGATGTCCTCAAAAATGACTACACGTATGCAAATTTTGGGTTTCACTTAATCATTTTATCTTGTATGCGCAGACACTATTTTTGATATAACAGTGAAAAAGTAGCAGGTGACTCGCCAATGCAAGAGATATTCGTTTGAAAAAACACCAGCATCCGTGAGAAATGTGAATTATTTTATCACTGGAATATTACTAGATTATAGCTTTGAGTGGA
>NW_027864602.1:0-253 GCF_054177405.1 Leptonychotes weddellii
CATGTGATACACGTGTTGTAAATGGCACATGGAATAAAGTGGTACACATCGTGTCAATATCAACTTTTGGATTTGAATATTGTTCTATAGTTACATAAGAAGTAATCATTGGGAGGAACTGGGTCAATGACATACAGACCTTCACTATTTTTGCAGCTTCTTGTGAATCTATAATCATTTCAAAGTGAAAGTCTAAAAAAATGATTGAGCAGAGTTAATCTTGACTTGCATAATAGTGGGTTTTTTTTTTTTT
>NW_027864603.1:0-253 GCF_054177405.1 Leptonychotes weddellii
GGTATTGCCCCACCTACCTGGAATATTTTTTCCTTATTCTCTTACTATAGATTCTTTTTTTTTTTTTTTTTTTAAAGATTTTATTTATTTATTTGACAGAGACAGAGACAGCGAGAGCAGGAACACAAGCAGGGGGAGTGGGAGAGGGAGAAGCAGGCTTCCTGCTGAGCCGGGAGCCCGATGTGGGACTCGATCCCAGAACCCTGGGATCATGACCTGAGCCGAAGGCAGTCGCTTAACCAACTGAGCCACC
>NW_027864604.1:0-13205 GCF_054177405.1 Leptonychotes weddellii
AAAAAAAAATTCTAAAAAAATAAAATGACATTTGCTTGGGGAGTCCAGCCTCCAAAAAGAACATGTCCTAAGAGCCCTTATCAAAATTGCCCCCCCAATTCAAATTTATTACTCAGACCTGGCCCCCTCGTTGGGCCTTTCCAAAAGGTTCCAGTCCATGCAAGCTCTTCTCTGTCTCAACTCCTTCGAGTCTGACTTACCACCTTGGTAAACTTCCCCCTGTGGAGGGCGATTCTGAGCATGCATCTATACTCCCCAGAATCAGCCACTATTGCATGGACTTCTTATTTATTCCCCACAGCACCTAACACATCTATGACATAGTAAAGGATAAAACCAGTCCTGGCAGGCTGCTTCAGCAGGGCCCCCTGGGATGGCAACGCCTAGGTGGAGTGACCACAGTGCAGAATCTGATGTACAGAAATGTGATGAGGAGTAAACAAGCTCTGTTAAATGAACACATGTCAACAGATACACTAGGGTCTGACTTCCAAATAAGATTGCCAACATATTCATCTACCATGGGCTGATAGGGGTTTGGAAGGAAACAGAGAAAGCACAGGAGATACACTTGGGGTACACAGCATCCATCCCAAGCAGCTGTTAAAGAGGCAGAAATGCAAACAGGCTGGGAGAATAAATGTCATAAGATCACGCTATGTCTCAACTTTATGCATTTTGAACTAGCAAGTAATATGGAAAAAACAAAACTAGCATATGCTTCCCAGTAGTCAACTCTCAGTTTTCATCACTGCCCTTTCTCTTTACTCAAAACAATAAGGTGTCTCTGCTCTTCTATCTCAGAGAAGCCTGGCAATTGGGGTGTGGGGGCAGTAAATGGCCCAAGGGTGAAGTTAATGGCCCTAGAGGGTCAAGTGCTTTCAGAGAGCACTTCCCTTTTTTTTAAGATTTTATGTATTTATTTTATTTGAGAGCGAGAGAAAGTGCACACATGAGAATGGGGAGGGGCAAAGAGAGAGGGAGAAAGAGAGAGAAGCTCAAGCAGACTCCATGCTGAGCCCAAGATGCAGGGCTCGATCTCACAACCCTGAGATCATGACCTGATCTGAAACCAAGAGTCAGATGCTTAACTGACTAAGCCACCCAGGCACCCCTTTTTTTTAAGATTTATTTATTTATTTTAGAGAGAGAGCAAACGGGGAGGGGCAGAGGGAGAGGGAGAGAGAGAATCTCCAGCAAACTCCCCTCTGAGCTCAGAGCCCGAAGTGGGACTTGATCTCATGACCCTGAGATCATGACCCTGAGATCATGACCTAAGTCAAAATTAAGACTTGGACACTTAACCGACTGAGCCACCTAGGCTCCCCCAGAGAGCACTTTTTAAATATGCTCTCTATGTACCCACATCCTTATCTCAGGCTCTGCTTTTAGAGGAAACCAAACTAAGAGGGCAATCAAGACAGGAGAAATTGCCAAGTCATCCAGAAGAGCTGAAAAAGAGGTTTTTATGAATAATTTATGTACCATCCAAGATTATCCTTAAGGCCCTAAGTATCAATTTGTCAGAAACTTTTTGCTGACTATGAATAGAAGTTACTTAATTGCCAGTAACCTGTGAGTCAATTGAGTAAATTAATAAAACCGTTTGTTTGGTCAAATAGAAAATGCTAAAGAAACTCCAGTGCCAATACTGTCACTGCTAAAGATGCTAAAGATAACACCATCATGACACAGGTGATAAAAAGTAGCCTAACTCTGTAAAGCTATGAATAATTACCAATAACAAGATTATTTTTATATTTAATATTTTAATAGACTTTTTTAGATTTTTTAGAATGATTTTAGGTTCACAGCAAAGCTGAGCAGAAAAGAGAGTGCCCACATACCCCTTGCCCCACACATGCACAGCCTCCCCCACCAATATCTCACACCATGGTGGTATATTTATTGCAATCAATGAATCAACACTGACACATCTCTATCACTCAAAGTCCATATACACATTAACTTTCACTCTTGCTGTTGTACATTCCATGGGGTTTAGATTTAATTTTAAATTGCAAAATGGCATACAAAAATGAGATCTTACCCCCAAGATATCATAGTATGTACTCAGAAAACAGATAGATACCCACTGAGCTAGCTAAAAGTCTTCGGAATAGATACCTAGGAGCCCTAACACAACCCACTGATCAACTCTGGACGCATCACAGAAATGTGTATCAAGAAGAATAAAGAATAAGCTCATAGAGAAGTGCAGAACCTCATGGTCATTCCCACTGGCATGACTCAACCACGGTAAATCCTTACACACTGAATCCACAAACTATTTAAGTACTCTTTGTGAATGGAATAGGAATTGACATAAAATTAAGACAACTCGAGCCAAACTGGCAGAATGTTTGTTAGCAGCTTGGAAGAAAAGACAGTAGGTAATGATGGAGTACTCTTTTAAGAAATGACCCATTACCAATGCTCCCAATGCCTCCTGATGAGTGGAAAAACTCACACTGAGAACTCTTAAGTGGAAAAAATGATTCAGAAGAGCAAAATTCTGAATATGAAGTGATTTCAGAAATAACAGTGGATTTATTGTGCTCATATTTACATTTTTATGTATGTACAATTGTATGTGCAGGTGTTTTAAAACCTATCTAATTAAGTCTAAAATAGCCTTTTCTAAAAGTATGGAACAGGGCGCCTGGGTGGCTCAGTCGGTTAAGTGACTGCCTTCGGCTCAGGTAATGATCCTGGAGTCCTGGGATCGAGTCCCGCATTGGGCTCCCTGCTCGGCAGGGAGTCTGCTTCTCCCTCTGACCCTCCTCCCTCTCATGCTCTCTCTATCTCATTCTCTCTGTCTCAAATAAATAAATAAAATCTTTAAAAAAAAAATAAAATAAAATAAAAGTGTGGAACAAAAATCTTAGGGATAAAAAAATTTTAATCTAATTAGTAGCTCTTTTTCCTTTCTCAGTGACACAATTGATGGCATCTTAAATTCAATAAAATATGACAGTGCTTACAAAATTCTGGGGGAGCCAAGGTAAGGGAAAACCACCACTGGCTTTCAGAGATCAGAAGGTTTAAGGAATCACAGAAAACGTCTGATGATGATCTCAGCCGCTGGCAGCACCAAAGCAAGTGATTCTATATAAAGAATGCCCACAACTCAAAGTAAACCTCATGTCTGCCATTGCCCTTTACCTGCCTACCCGCTGACAGGCAGAGTGGACCCCATGCCATAATGTGCTCTTATAAGAAGGCACTAGAGAGCTGGTTCCTTCCCTCTGCCTGTCACATGAGGGCACGGTGAGAAAGCGGCAAGCCAGACAGAGAGCTCTCACCGGAACCCAAGCATGCCGGCACTCTAATCTGAGCTCCTAGCCTCCACAACTTGTGAGAAATAAATTTCTGTTGTTTAAGCCACCCAGTCTATGAGATTTTGTTATGGCAGCCAAGCTAATACATTAGGCTTCTCTCCTAAAACGAAGTGCAGTCAGCACCTCTAATATATTGGGGATGGGAATGATGGTGAGTTAACAAGAGACAATCTGCATAATTGCTCTGAGAATTATGATACATAAGATTATTGTTCTCAGTTCTTCACTCACTCCTTATAAAGTTATACATCTACACTCTTTCCCACATGACTTTGCAGTGCCTCCCACTATGGGTAAAGTACATATATCCCAACCTACTGCCCCTGCACTTAGCCATGTGATTTGCATGAGACAATGGAATTTTAGTAGATGTGATTCAAACAGGAGTTTGAAATATGTTTGTGTGGTTTAGCCTGCCTACTTACACTTCAGTTGTCTGCAATAGGAAGACCATGCCCCAGACAGCCACTGGCACTGGAGAAGCAGACAGGAACCCAACCCACAGCCCAGAGCCAAGACCAGGCAATCTTGGAGCCCAGCTGAGCCACAGACAACCCACAGACCTATGAGGGAGAAAATGAGTGTTTATTATTGTAAACCCCCAAGATTTTGACATTATTTATTATGTAGCAAAAATTACTGCAAGAATTAAATATACATCTAAAACAGTGCTTGGCACATATTAACCATAATTATTTCAGGAATCTTGTAAATTATATAGCATGATGTAAGCAATATATGTAAGCAATGTATTCAGAGTTTTTGTTTAAAGATAATAGCAGGTATGAATAGCAAGGCTTCAAAATGTAAAAAATGTTACATTTTTACATTTTCTATATCAAATTATATCTAGTTTGAGGGGCGCCTGGGTGGCTCAGACGGTTAAGCGTCTGCCTTCGGCTCAGGTCATGATCTCAGGGTCCTGGGATGGAGCCCCGCATCAGGCTCCCTGCTCAGCGGGGAGCCTGCTTCTCCTCTGCCTCTACCTGCAGCTTCCTCTGCTTGTGCTCTCTGTCAAAAATAAATAAAATTTAAAAAATAATAATAATAATATCTAGTTTGAGCACTAGACATTAGGGTTGGCAACAAGTCTAATAGCTCTCCTTTTTCCATCCCCCATCCCTTTCTTGCATGATATAAAACCCCCAGGATTTATATGGTTCCAAACAGAGGGGTAGGGCCAGACTTTCAGACAACTTGTGGAAGTAAATGGATTTCAAAAAATATTTTGTACCTTTCTGGGACACCTAAGACTTCAAACTGTATAAGTAATACATGCTCTCTATATTGCTAGAATCTAAGGGAGTAAATGTCACCCATTGTCTTAATTTATATTTATATTCCTAATTACTTAAATTAGAATTAGAATTAGAATTAAGAGGATTTTACAGGGCTATTTGGAAGTAATAGTGGTTTTAAAAAAAAGGAGATGGTCTATCACCATTTTAATTTAATGTATCCTTAAAAAATGTAATCAGAGTAGTGTAAAAAGACAGAAGAGGATTTGTCTTAAGTGATATACAACAAGTTTGCGCATATGCAATTAAGTATACATCAGAATAAGTATACAGAAAACCATTCAAAGAATAGCAGCATTCTTTGAAGGGCCATTTGGCAATACTTATCAAGAGCCATAAAGTTTTTATATCCATGGACCTCGTAATCTCATTCTTAAAACAAATCTAAACCAGTAAATCAAAAGACAAAAGATATATTTATAAAGATGTTATATTCACCTCTAATAGTGAAAAGTAAAAATAACCTAAACCTAAGAGAGCCTTGGTAAATTTTGGTATGTGATTTTTAAGAATATTATGCAATATGTTAAAAATACTGTAGAACCATAAAAATCAACAAGAAGAACAAATCAAAATAACTACACTCAAAATAATGTATGGTGGAAAAAAAAACCTGCATCATAAAAAAAATGTGATTGCATGTGGCAAAAAGTTTGGAAAGAGAACACAAAGAGTTTGGGTAAAATATTTTACATTCTACATTTTTATTTATATTCTAAACACCTTTTGTAAAAATAAAACCATGAGAAAAACTATATGTTACTTTGTGCTGGGAAAAAAAAAAATCATGGTCCCTAAAAATAGTAGCAAAGGGTAGGTGGATCCATTTCCAGATCCTATTAGGCTAGGAAGGGTGAACTGGCGATTGTTCTTGACTTTCTCTCCCAAGACCAACCAAAAACACCAAGAAAGGTATGAGAAATCCCTGAGATGAAGACAGAGGGCTATTTTGAACTGATGTGAGAGGAAAAGACTGGCTTCAGGGAACACAAGAGGCAGCCCAGTAGAGTGTACAGAGGATAGAAAAATAGAATAAAATAGAAAAGGTACTGTTGGGATGAAGAATATCCACCCTACACCCACAGCAACTCAGACTTGGTCCAAGTGATCTCAAAAACAAAGGAAAATCAATGGCAGGAGCTACTGTGACATGGTGTGAAAAGCAAAGTAATGACTCCGGTTAAGTTGCTATGTTTAAGAAAGATCCCCCACCTAAAGCTGCTCTTTCCTGAGGGGCAAAGAGCAAAGCCCTACATTAAGTTCTTTTTTTAGGGTGAGGAGAGATTGACTCAGTTTTTCACTGTCTCAGCCTCTGGACACAAGGGCTCATGCATATACCCCACTCCCACCCCCTAAGCTACTTAAGGTGACAGAGGCAAGGGTCTGACCTTCCCCTATATGCTCTGCTTGACAGAATAACCCCAGGAAAAACAGACCCATAAATCAATAGGATAGGGTATTTAAGGAGTACAACTATCTGGATTTTTAGATTCCATTAGAAGCAAAAATACACACACCAATAACTTTAGATCAGTTTAATGAAATTTTTTTTTTTGGCTGTTACTTTTTTTTTTAATTTTTTTAATTTTATTGTGTTATGTTAATCACCATACAATACATCATTAGTTTTTTTTGTTTTGTTTTGTTTTTTTAAAGATTTTATTTATTTGACAGAGAGAGAGACAGAGAGAGAGACAGCGAGAGAGGGAACACAAGCAGGGGGAGTGGGAGAGGGAGAAGCAGGCTTCCCGCCGAGCAGGGAGCCCGATGCGGGGCTCGATCCCAGGACCTGGAATCATGACCTGAGCCGAAGGCAGACGCTTAACGACTGAGCCACCCAGGCGCCCCAATACATCATTAGTTTTTGATGTGGTGATCCAGTATCCATTGTTTTCGTATAACACCCAGTGCTCCATGCAGTACGTGCCCTCCTTAATACCCATCACTGGGCTAACCAATCCCCCCCCCAAAACCCTGTTTGTTTCTCAGAATATTTTTCAAAGGAAAGAATGCATCAATAGGATTAAAAATTTATTTAAAAGAGTGAAGCAGATATTTTAAAGACAAGATTATAATAGTTGAAATAGGAACACAAAAATGATACACTTCAAAAAGAACATTGCTCAGAAAAGAAGGGTAAAGAAATGAGAAATATAAAAAAAAATTCAATAGGCATAAGGAATAGAAAGAGAAGTGCTAAAATCCAAATCACAGAAAGAGAAAAAATTTGAAGAGAGGTAAATATTTGAAGAAGTAATGCAGATAAATGTTCAATTTTTTTTTTAAAGATAACAGGCCTAAGACGGAAAGAGTCTGTAGAGTGGCAAGAAAGAGAAAGAAAGAAAAATCCACACCACATTATATTAAAATTTAAGAATAAGAAAGATAAAGAAAAAAATTCTAAAAGTTAACAAAAAGAGAAAAAGCATATCACATCAAAGAAATAAGAATCAAATTATTCAGAAGCAACACTGCCCTAAAGACTATGGAAGTAGAATTTCAAAAGTATTGAAGGAAAAGAACTTAAATTTAGAACTGTATATCCAGCCCAAATATAAATCAAATCTCAAAGCTTGATAAACACATTCTCAGGAATATAAGGCCTCAGAAGATTTACCATGCAAAAATCAATGATGACAAGGGGGGTGGGGGAAGGATGCATAAATAAAAGGACAAACGAGATGCTGCAAGTGATATGTGAATAAAAAGAGATTAAGTACCTTGGTTGCTATGCTAAAGTTGGTTGCTATATTAAAGAGAGGGAGAGAAAGAAATCTATTATCAAAATAAAAGAGGAAATATAATAACCCTATTTAAAAGCTTAGTACTTTGAGAGTTAGGAACTCAAACTGTGGTCCAGCAAGCTTGCTGGTCTATAAACTGTTTGTCAGTTCTTAACAAGTTTCTTGCACCAAAGTGTGTATCAATCATGTCACTAAAAACACTGCTTAGTTCAAGTAACATGATTTTTACATAAAGACTTTCTCAATGAAGGGAATGATGCTTATTTTAAATTCTAGCAGGTGGGGCGCCTGGGTGGCTCAGCTGGTTACAGCGACTGCCTTTGGCTCAGGTCATGATCCCAGGGTCCTGGGATCCAGCCTGGCATCGGGCTCCCTGCTCAGCGGGAAGCCTGCTTCTCCCTCTCCCACTCCCCCTGCTTGTGTTCCCTCTCACGCTCTCTCTCTCTCTCTGTCAATTAAATAAATAAATAAAATCTTTTATAAATAAATAAATAAATTCTAGCAGGAAGTCCTTATCTCATTATGGATAAGTAACAATTCCCAGATGAGCATTTTGAGTAGACACAGCTATTAATTTAAAAGAGAGAAGGAGATGAAGTGGGTGAAAATAAACAGAAATAGAGGGAAAAAAAACACAGAAATATATTAATAGTTAGCATAAATATTAACTAGATTTTAAGAGATAAAGTCACAGCTTAGATTTTATAAAATCTAAAATATGCTGTTTATAAAAGATATTCCTAAAGCATAAGAACACACAAAAGTTAAAAATAAAATGATAGAAAATCAAATATGCAGCAAATATAACCAAAACAAAGTTGCTACAGCTATTACTAACAATATATAAAATAAATAGCATAGTAAAACGTATTATTAAGGATAGAGAATTCAATTCACTACTTAATGCAATTATCCAAGAAGATAAAGTAGTTTTATTTATTTATTTTTTTTTTTTAGATTTTTTTTATTTATTTGACAGAGAGAGACATAGCGAGAGAGGGAACACAAGCAGGGGGAGTGTGAGAGGGAGAAGCAGGCTTCCCGCTGAGCAGGGAGCCCGATGTGGGGCTCAATCCCAGGACCCTGGGATCATGACCTGAGCCGAAGGCAGACGCTTAACGACTGAGCCACCCAGGTGCCCCGATAAAGTAGTTTTAAATATGTGGTTACTAATAAAATTGCCTGAAAGTACATGAAGTAAATTTTATAGGAACTGCAAGGACAGAGTAATAAATCCAGCATCATAGTGAGGGATTTTAGCACACCTCTCTCAATTATTGAGAAGTCAAATAGAGAAAAAAAAACAGCCAAGATATACAAGATCTGGATGACATAACTAAAAAATGTAACCTAAGGAACATCTGACACTTTGAATAAAAATATTCTCAAGTACAGATGACTATAAAAATTTATCATGAATTAGGCCATAAAGCCTCAACAATCTTACCCAAAAAAGTATGCAATTAAATTAGACATTAATATTACAAATATAAATTTTTAATTCCCACTTATTCAAAATTTATTTTTCAAAACCCTAATAAATGACTCATGGATTAAAATAAGGTCATAATGGAAATTTTAAAATATCTAGAACTGATTTAAAAAAATTTATTTTATTTTATTTTATTTTATTTATCTTTTTTTAGCAGAATAATCTCAAACACATTTTATTGAATAGAGGGTTTTTTATTTTTTTCATTTTTTTTTTCTTCCAAGTTTTTATTAAAATCTATTTAGGTAACATACAGTGTAATATTAGTTTATGGTGTAGGATTTGGTGATTCATCACTTATATACAACACCCAGTACTCATCACAAGTGCTCTCCTTAATCCCCATCCCCTATTTAACCCATCCCCCCAACCACCTCCCTCTGATAACCATCAGTTTGTTCTCTATAGTTAAGAGTCTGTTTTCTGTTTTGTCTCTTTTTCTTTCTGCTATGTTCATCATTTTGTTTCTTAAATTCCACATATGAGTGAAATATGGTATTTGTCTTTCTCTGATTGACTGAATTCACTTAGCATAATACTGTCTAGTTCTATCCATGATAAGTCTACTTTTTTATTATTTTTTTATTAAGTTCAATTAACAACATATAGTACATCATTAGTTTTTGATGTGGTGTTCAATGACAGAACTGATTTAAAATTTTTTAAATATATATAAAAATTTATGTGATGCAAGAAAAGCAGTGATTGGAGGGAAATTTATAGCCTTAAACAGGACTATTGAGGGAAAAAAATTGAAAGTTTCAAAATTAATGAATTAATTGTCCATCTTAAGAGATGGGAAAAGGAAAAACAGGATAAAACTAAGGAAAATACAAGATAAGAGATAAGAAAACAAAGAATAGAGAAGACTAACAAAGATAAAATGCCAAAATATGACTATTTGGAAAAACTAACAAAATAAACTTTGGCAAAATTAATCAAGATAAGTAGAGAAGAAACACAGATGATTTTATAAATAAAAAGAGACAATTATTTCAGGAAAAATAGGAGTTAAAATGATTTTAAAAGACTTCTACTTCCAAACAAGACAGAATCAGGGACCAGATTGACTCATCTGCCAGAAACAACTAAAAAAAAAAAGCCAAAATAAATGGAACAGTAGTTTTGAGATATTGGTCATTACACAACAATTGACAGTAAGTGATGCCAGAGAGAAAGGAAATTTGAGGGGAGCCCCACGATCACCCAGCAGCTTACTGCCTGGGAGAGTTTTCAGACTTCACCTCAGTAAAGATCTGTTGTATCTATAACACACTGCTAGCGGGGATGTAAATTAGTGCAACCACTTTGTTAAAGAATTTAGCATTATATTCTATAGTTGAAGATTTACATAGCCTGTAGCCTAGCAATTCATTCCACTCCTAGGTATATATCAAAAGAAATTCTAGCACGTGCAGGACAGGATATGCGTAAAACACTGCTCATACCAGCGCCGTTCACAATAGCAAAAATCTGAAAACATCACAAGTATCTATCCACAGTAACTTGGATGAATGAACCATGCTATATATACATAGCAGGCAGAACTAATTAACTACACAGGGACTTGTTGTCATAAGGATAACTCCTATCAATACAGTAGTAATGTGAAAAAAAGTACCTAAAGAATAGGTTGAACATGATACTTTTTGTAAAGTTAAAAATAATTAAAGTCTACATTAGAATAAGTAAAAGGAGGGGCGCCTGGGTGGCTCCGTGGTTAAGCTTCCAACTCTTGGTTTTGGCTGAGATCATGACCTCATGTGAGATGGAGCCCCAACTGTCTGCCTGCTCAGGGGTGTCCTCTTGAAGAGTCTCTCCCTCTGCCCCTCCTCCTACGGGTGGGCGCACACAAGCAGGTGCGCGCCTCTCTCTCTAAAACAAATAAATACATCTTAAAAAAATAATAATAAGTAAAAATACAATTTATCCATATAAAAAGGAAAGCAGCTCCCACTTCCAGGAGCTTAGCTGTATTCTTCCCTATTCCTCCCACTAAGTATAACTAAAAACCCTGCATATAATATATAAGACAAACATCATGCTGTACATTACATCCTCATGACTTACAAACTGTTAGTTTGTACTTTTGACCCCCTTCACCTATTTCACACACCTGGGATATGCCTGGAGTATTGGTGACTCCAGCCAACAGAGCAGCACCCCGTAGCCTCCGCCTGCTGGTTCTTAGAGGTTATCATAGAATTTTCTCTTCACCTACTCAATCATGTCTACTTACATAAGCAATCAGCAAAAGAAGACATGTCTTTTTCCAGAGACCAAGAGATCTAGTTTTGCCCGCCACAGTTTCTTCAGCTCATCCAGTCGCTAAACTCACATAGAAGCCACCATTGTACCCCATGGGGAGACAACATATAAGTTAAGAATGAAGATCAGAGTCGGGGGCTTCCTCAGGCTTGTCAGCTGGCGCGACATGATCTCCTCCTGTCTGCGAAGAGCTTAAAGATTGACAAGACACCTGAAAAGATAGATGCTCTTGTTCATCAGTAAATCAGCAGTCATGTTGCCTATCTCTCAACCTCTAGGCTATGGAGGTTCTTCAAAGTCTGTACCTCTGTAAACAAGGTGCCATGTCATGGTATTCCTGGCAACTGACCTCTTCAGAATGGAGATATGATGAACAGACGTCAGGGTCTATTACAACAGCTGCCCTGGAGACACTCTGAAACATTTTTGGTGGACAACAGTGGACGAATGTGGTAACCACTCAGTGGAGGCTGCCAAAAGGTGTAGAGATGAAGCAACTGCAGCGTACAGAGCTGGGCTCCCTTCTCTGTAATTGCAAACACAATCGGCCACAGAACTCATCAGAAAGGTTTGCAAGTCTGTCCTCGATTTGTGGGGTCGCGGAGCAGGGAGGCCTTTCTTCACCTCTGCAGGATGGATGGGGCCGGGCCTTTGCATGCAGCTGCCCCACGGGACCCACGGCGGCAGCAGGAAGGGGTGGCAGGGGCCACTGGGGTCACCACGTCCAGGTCCTGGTCTGCATCTGTGAACCCTGACCCGCTGCACTTCCTCCGGTCCAGCCCGGTCCGACCCGACAGAAACAAGAAGCTGTCCAACTTCTTCCACAGGCAGTCGCGCTCCATACACTCCGGACCCTCTGCGTGCGCACCTCGAGGCCAGATCAGCTGCAAGCTCTTCCGGTGCAAAGTTCCTGCGCTGCACCTCCCCGGGTACCCATCTGCGATCGCCTTTGCCAATTAAACCGCATCCTCCAGGGCTGCTTCAGCGGGCCTGCCTCCCGTGTGGAAATTGCTTTTCATGAGCACAAAGAGCACCGCCTTACATGGTTTCTTCCTCCTGAATTGAGAGGCAGAGATCTCCTGCCACCTCCACTTCACTGCCTGGTGCAGGAACTCCTCTACTTCCCTCTCCAAAAGGACGTTGGGGTCCCAGAGCAGCTGGCCTTCTATCTCAAAAATGTTCTTATTCTAACAGGTATGAAGTGATATCTCATTGTGGTTTTCATTTGCATTTCCCTGATGACGAGTGACATTGAGCATCTTTTCATGTGTCAGTTGGTCATCCCTATGTGTTCTTTGGAACAATGTCTGTTCACGTCTTCTGCCCATCTTTTAATTGGATTATTTGTTTTCTGGGTGTTGAGTTGTATAAGTTCTTTATATATTTTATCAGATATGTCATTTGCAAATATCTTCTCCCATTGAGTAGTTTGTCTTTTAGTTTTGTTGGTTGTTTACTTGGCTGTGCAGAAGCTTTTTATTTTCATGTAGTCCCAATAGTTTAATTTTGCTTTTGTTTCCCTTGCCTCAGGAGACGTATCTAGAAAGATATTGCTACAGCCAATGTCTGAGAAATTACTGCTCTCTTCTAAGATTTTTATGGTTTCAGGTCTCATATTTAGGTCCTTAATCTGTTTGGAGTTTATTTTTGTGTATGGTGTAAGAAAGTGGTATGTTAACTACACTGGAATTAAAATTTAAATAAATATATTAGATAAGTAGATAGATAGATAGATAGTTCTTTATAGATTGAAACTTAAAAAAAAAAAATTTCTCACCATGGCGGTTCAAGTGCAGGTAGCTGAGGTCCGCTTGTATAGCATGGTATACAACATGGTGACTATAGTTAATAATACAGTATTGCGTATTTTAAGTTGCCAAGTGCATAGATCTTAAAAGTCCTCACAAGAAGAAAATTTTGCGGGGGGGCGGAGCAAGATGGCGGAGGAGTAGGAGACCTGGATTTCGTCTCCTCTCAGGAATTCAGCTGGATAGGGATCAAACCATTCTGATCACCTACAAACTCAACAGGAGATCGAAGAAAGGAATAGCAACAACTCTCT
>NW_027864605.1:0-1860 GCF_054177405.1 Leptonychotes weddellii
CCCCCCCCCCCACCCCAGACATTGGGAGCTGGGGAGCGCTCCAGTGAGACCCCCAGGTTCATGTTGTGCAAGACCAGAAAGACGTGTTCCCTTGGCAAGAATCTGCTGATTTACCCAGATAATTTTGTTCATTTCTACCTTCAGTCTAAGACCTAGTAGTCTTCCCTGCTAAGTTTTGTGTTTTGGTGTGGTTTTGCTTTTGTCCATGTTGTTGAATGCTCTGTAAAAATCTGTCTTTGGATTATTTTTTAAAAATTCAATCCTTCTGACAGTTGTCAGGTTCTCAGATCGTTCTGTCTGTACTTAGCATTTTTCAGTACTTCAGTACTTCCCAAAAGGCCTGTACATCATTTAAATCATTCTTGTGTCTCCTTCCCCAGTATTCTTTGTTACCACATTTCAGGAGTTAGTTATCTTACCTGTTTTTATTTGACAAGAGTCATGGTTTGAGCTGTGTTGTCCAATACAGTGGACCTTGGCCATATGTGATTATTTAAATCTAAGTTAATAAAAATTAAATTTTAAAATTCAGTTCCTCCATGGCTGTAGCCACATTTCAAGTGCTCAGTAGCCACATGTGACCAGTGGCTGTCTTACTGGACAGTGCAAATAGAGAACATTTGCACCATCGCAGAAAATTCTCTTGGACAAAGTGGATTTCCAGTTATTTTCATTTTATTAAATTAAGGTACTTTGTAGCTGTGTTTAATGAAAGTATAATTTTTTTTTTCAGGATATGCCTTTGAGTACCTTATTGAAACATTGAATGACAGTTCGCATAAGAAGTTCTTCAATGTACCTAGACTTGGAGGCACCAAGTATGGTAATGTTGCTTAAATTGGGGGGGGGTTTGTTTAGTTTGTAATAATAAGAATGCATTTATTAATTTGAGCTGAAGAAATCATTTACTCCCACCATGTTGTAACAGGCAAACCTACACATAATTTCTAACATTTTAAAAACTCCTCTTGGGACAACTTTTGTTTGAGGAGGATGCAAGTCCATACCTTAACTTCTCATTTACAAATGTGAGTTAATTTAAGAATAATTTTTTTCCTGTGGAGAAACTACTGCAATTTAAAAACAACAAAAAAGCCTGACTGGTGATATTCTACACCTATTATATGCATGCTTTAATTTTTCGAGTGAACAGCGCCCACGATTCTTTACCTGTCATACCTGAATAGGAATCGTCAGCGGGCCCCCTGATTTGAGTGGTGCTTCAGGACTGGGCATGGTTTAGCCGGGCCTGTGTGCCAACACTTTCAGCAGACCTTTGCAGGTGCCTGATTGGGGCCAGACCTTTCACTGAGATCTCAGAAGAGAGAACTTGGCTCAACCCTAGGGAACTGGATGGAAGTTTTGACTTTGACAGTGGAGCACCTGAACCAGCCAATGAAGGAAAGACCTGTTTGGAAGAGTGGTTTTTGTTTGTGTGGATTTTCTGGGGAAACTAGTGGGAAAGATAAATGCCAAAGCTATTGCAGTGCATTTTAGAGAGAGCTTTTAATCTTTTCTTGTACTGTTTAATTTAATTAAGAAGATTGCTTTTGTTATTTTTCTGTAGATTTTGATGTATTTAAATATTGTAGGCTGCCACTAGCAGTTTTTCTTATATATCGTGAGAAAATTTCAGTATTTTGGAGAAGAAACCTGTCTTAGAATTAGGTTGTCTTTAAAAATAAGAGGTTCACCAAAATGAGAGCAGTTTTCTTTACCTTCCATGTTTAGGTGCCATTATTTGTATTGAGAGAGGTTGGTGGTTTTCGTAAGTGCCATGTGTCTTTATTCACATTTATTTTATCCTTTCACCAATGATGAGTTCGCATTAGTTTTGAAAAGGGAACATCTAAATTTCTT
>NW_027864606.1:0-253 GCF_054177405.1 Leptonychotes weddellii
ACCCACGGAGGGCTCACCGCACTCAGCGCCCCGTGTACTTTCCCGCTGAGCCTGCACAATCCACACGTGAGGTGAGGACTGTCGCTGTGAATAAGAAATGGTGTTGGAGCAGGCTTAGGAGAGGTGCCCAAGGTCGTATGACCCAGAAGCGAGAGGACGAGGGGGCAAACTCCAGCCTCTGACTCCAAAGCCTGAGCCCGCAGTCACTACCCTGCGCCCGCTGGCTCGTCCCTGAGGGCTACACGCCCGCCCG
>NW_027864607.1:0-253 GCF_054177405.1 Leptonychotes weddellii
AGACGGTGTGGCCTGGAGAGCTCACTGAAGAACAGACTGAGGTCTCTCTGCTCTGAGGCAGAGGGTTGGAAACGGTCTCTTCTGCTCTGACTCGCGGAAGAGACGTGGAAAGCCGCCAGGGAAAGGCGCCAGAGAACAAAAGCCCCAAAGACTGATTCCCACTGAGCCCATCCCCCACCACAGGGGTGCAGGGCAACTCCGCCCAACAGGGTTGCCTGAGTAACAGCACCGCAGGCCCCTCGCCCAGAAGACA
>NW_027864608.1:0-253 GCF_054177405.1 Leptonychotes weddellii
GATTGGTGTGAGGTGGTATCTCATTGAGGTTTTGATTTGGATTTCCCTGATGCTGAGCGATATTGAGCACTTTTTCATGTGTCTGTTGGCCATTTGGATGTTATGAAGAATGCCTCTTCATGAAGAACTGTGATCCTCTTTGTCACGAGGACTTGTTTAGTACCCAATTAACCTTTCACTTAATCTCTTTCTGCAATTAGGAGCCAAGAGACCATGCCTCAGTACCAAATACAAATCACCCAACCTTATTACC
>NW_027864609.1:0-253 GCF_054177405.1 Leptonychotes weddellii
GCCTGGTGATGGGTATTAAAGAGGGCACATTCTGCATGGAGCACTGGGTGTTACATGCAAACAATGAATCATGGAACACTACATCAAAAACTAATGATGTAATGTATGGTGATTAAGATAACAATAAAAAAATTTAAAAAAAAGAAAGAAAGCAAGACTTAGAATATATGAAGTGATAAATACAAAGACAAATTTAAGCAAGTATGCCACCCTGAATTATTAAAGCAGAGACAGTGAAATATAAACCTATAGA
>NW_027864610.1:0-253 GCF_054177405.1 Leptonychotes weddellii
GTTTCTTATGTTTTGTTTTTGCTGTTATATCTAAGACATCAACACTCAACTAAGGTCATGAAGATTTACTTCTATGTATTCTTCAAAGAGTTATATGGTTTAGCATTTCCATTTAGGGTCTATGATCCTATTTGAATTAATTTTTGCATATAATGTGATAGTCCAAATTCATGTTTTTGTAGTAAATATCTAGTTGTGTTAACACTGCTAAGTGAAAAGACATTCTTTCCCTATCAAATTATACGGGCACCCT
>NW_027864611.1:0-253 GCF_054177405.1 Leptonychotes weddellii
GCGAGCTCCTGGGGAAGCCACTGAGCGTCTGTGCGCTCCTTCCAGGACTGGGAATGGGAGGGACGGGGAGGGCCGGTGGGAAGGGTGGCCGCAAGGTCGTGCTGGGGAGGATGGCGGGTGGTCTGCCTCCGTCGGGAAGGGCTGCCGTGGGGAAGCTGGGAGGCAGGGAGGCCCGCGTGGAGGGCGGCGCGGAGGGCGGCGTGGAGGCCCATGGAGGGCGGTGGGTCTGGAAGAGAGTCAGAAGTCAAGCAGG
>NW_027864612.1:0-253 GCF_054177405.1 Leptonychotes weddellii
TCTTTTTAGATTCAACACCAAAGATATAATCCAAGAAAGAAATAATTGATAAGTTGGACTTCATTAAGATTAAAAACTTCTGCTTTGCAAAAGACAATGTCAAAAGAATTAGAAGACAAGCCACAGACTGGGGGAAAATTCTTGCAAAAGACACATCTGATAAAGGACTATTATCCAAAATATACAAAGAATTCTTAAAATGCAACAGTAAGGAAACAAACAACCCAAATAAAAAAATGGGCCAAAGACCTTA
>NW_027864613.1:0-253 GCF_054177405.1 Leptonychotes weddellii
GTCAGAGAATATGGTTGTCCAGAATTTGGGGCTTATTGATCCCTTGCTTTTCTTTATAGTTGTGCTTCATATATTTAAATTGCTAAATATGTGTTATTTAGTTTTGCATGTTTTTTGGACTTTGTAAATAGGAATTAAATATCCTTTAAGACTTGCTTCATTTGCTCCACACTATGGTTCTGGAATTCCTTCGTATTGTTGCATGTGCTTCTAATTCATTCATGTTTACTGCTTGCTGTATAGTATTCTGTTA
>NW_027864614.1:0-253 GCF_054177405.1 Leptonychotes weddellii
TTATTTTATAACTGGAAGTTTGTATCTTTTGACCACCTTCACCCATTAAAAGGCTTTTTAATTTCATTTATTGTATAATTGTATCCTAAGACTCATGATATATAAGATATACATATATGCATACACATACATATATACATATTCTATGCATATATACATGTACAAGTTTATATACAGGTATATGCATATACACAATACACAGACATGCATATATATTTCTATATACACATACAAGACACGTGTATTATATATC
>NW_027864615.1:0-253 GCF_054177405.1 Leptonychotes weddellii
GACTATGGACTCTGAGAAACAAACAGAGGGTTCTAGAGGGGAGGTGGGTGGGGGAATGGGTTATCCTGGTGATGGGTATTAAAGAGGGCACGTTCTGTATGGAGCACTGGGTGTTATATGCAAACAATGAATCATGGAACACTACATCAAAAACTAATGATGTAATGTATGGTGATTAAGTTAACATAATAAAAAAAAAAGAAAACAACATTCATCTTGTACTTCTTCATCAGAGCTCTTGGGCGATCCAATG
>NW_027864616.1:0-1860 GCF_054177405.1 Leptonychotes weddellii
GTATCTCCCAGGATAAATATGAGTAATTATGAAAGGGAGGAAACAGGAGCAACTAGAAACCTTTAGCACAAACACCTGCTGAACAGTGAAAAGGCCAAAGGGAAAAAGATTAAAAGTCCCATAAATTTTGTCTGCTATGCATCCCTAAGAATGATAAGTCAAAATAAATGATCAATTATCAATTATCTATGGTGATGGGAAAGAAAAACCAATTATTCCAAAATCTTTCAAATGCAGCTCTCAAATACAGAGACCATTTGCTCCCCGATTCACAACCCAAAGGGAGCAAGCCTGGAGTCTGAAGAAAGGGGGTAGGGGACCACAGTCTATGGGGATGGGCTTTTTCATATTTGACTGCATTTGGTAAATTTGCGGATAAGAATCCCCTCTGGGGTCTCAAGATCTGCTTGTTCTAGATTCTCTATTACATGCTATAAATTGCAAACTTCTTTAAAGTTCCTTGTAATCAACACAGAAAGAGGAATAAACACCCACTATGCAACTCATGGGGGAAAAATGTATCATGAAGAAAATATTTTTGACTCAAAAAACTGCTTAATTTACAAAATAACCTGATCACAATTTCACCATCAACAAACAGAATTTTCACTGAGGCCAAGACAAACAATCAGTCCTGAAGTGCTTACACTTTGTGGACATCTGCAAGACCAAATAAAGGTAAACAAAAGACTGGCAATGACTTAAGTCAGTGGACACTGTGACATTTGTGACATTTCTCAATACTGCAACTCATGAATCAAATGCCAAAGAAAGCTCAACGCTGAGTTAGTTCTGGGGCGTGTGTGTGGATAAGAGAGTGAGGGACAGAAAGGCAGTGTGGGCAAGGATGTGTAAGGGGACTCAAAAATCGCTTCTCTCTGCATTTTAAAGCCTTAAGATTAGCCCTAATCTTCTTTGGAGTAGATCTACAGAGGTTTTAGTCAAGATCAAATGTACTATGGTTTATTATTGTTATTTGTTACGTATTTTATTAGCAAAATCACAAAATTCCAGCTCTATTTGTCATTCTATTATAACTGGTTATATCCAAGTTTTATTTATAAAGAGAACATTAAATCTAAGACAATTTGAGCAACATAATAAATTGTGATGAATTATAAACTATAGAATAAAATATCCATGAGACCATAATGATATAAATAACTGAAGAGAAACAGAATAAACAATAAATAAATGTGCAAGGAGGAAAAATTCTTCCTTATGCTTGAATTCTAATTAGTAAAAGTGTAAAAGGAATGACAGAAATTTTAAAAAATAACTATTTGGCCAACACCACAGAAATACTTAAGGCAAAAAATCATCAATGGATGCTAAAATCAAGCATAAAAATATATTTACAGGGCGCCTGGGTGGCTCAGTTGGTTGGGCGACTGCCTTCGGCTCAGGTCATGATCCTGGAGTCCCGGGATCGAGTCCCACATCGGGCTCCCTGCTCGGCGGGGAGTCTGCTTCTCCCTCTGACCCTCCCCGCTCTCATGCTCTCTCTCTCATTCTCTCTCTAATAAATTAATAAATAAATAAAATCTTTAAAAAATATATATATATTTACATGGTCAAAGAATCTCCCCGCAGAATAATGTTAATTACAAAGGGTGAAATAGTAACTTTATAGTTGCAAAACCTGGCAAACACCACCTTACCTAACTAATCAGGGGTAATCTCATCGCTAGATGAGACATATCCACACCATGTGCCTCCTGATATGATGCACTGAGAAGAGAACATCACCACCTCTGCAGTGTTCTCGACAAAAATGCACCACCTGCAATCCTAATCAAAAGTCTAGCAAATTATTTTGTGGGTACCAATAAACTGATTCTAAAGTTTATATGGAGTGGC
>NW_027864617.1:0-253 GCF_054177405.1 Leptonychotes weddellii
AGAGTGCAGCTCAGAGAGGTCCGGCAGCTGGGTGTGGCGGTTGGAACTCTATCCTTGGAGGGCCAGGGTGAGAGGTGGCCCTGTCCCACTTTCATATTCGGGTGCTCATACTGGAGCGCCTCGCCTCCATGTCTCTGAGTGACTGAGACCGGAGCTCCGAGGTGTCAGAGCCCGTAGAGCAGAGAGCAGAGCAGCGGGTGCTTAGTAAATGCTCATTAAACCAAACCCCCGAAACAGGCCCAGCTCCGAGGAC
>NW_027864618.1:0-253 GCF_054177405.1 Leptonychotes weddellii
CGCTGTGTGTCTCTCTGTCAAATAAATAAATAAAATCTTTAAAAAAAAAAAAAGAATTTAGGAATGACACCACTCGCAGTTGGGAAAAACCATTATGAAAATGTAGTATTTTGAGTTAGATCTTGAAGACTGAGGTGAGGATGAGAAGGGGAGGCATCCCAGACAATGGGCACATTGTGAGAGGAAAAACAGAGGAGAGAGCATTTGAGGTGTTCAAGGGAGGTTTGGAAGAACCTCTTTGCGGGAAGCAGAA
>NW_027864619.1:0-253 GCF_054177405.1 Leptonychotes weddellii
AACTAACTCAAAATGGACTATGAACTTCAATGTAAAATTATAACCCATACGAGAGAATTTTCAGGACCTAGACTGGGCAAAGAGTTCTTAAACTTGATACCAAAAGCACAATCCCTAAAAAGAAACATGCATAAATTGGTCTTCATCAAAATTAAAAACTTTGCTCTGCAGAAGTCTACTAGAAAGAGGAGAAGACAGGGCGCCTGGGTGGCTCAGTTGGTTAAGCGAATGCCTTCGGCTCAGGTCATGATCC
>NW_027864620.1:0-253 GCF_054177405.1 Leptonychotes weddellii
GACTACAAGACCTCCATGTCCTTCCCTCACTCAGAAAATTCTTCCCTTTTCTTAGAGGCATCCCCAGATGTAGCACTACCTCCCTTGTTAAGCTTGGCCCTGCGACGTCCTCCAGGCAATACCACCCCACGAGTTAGGAGAGGGCCCCTCTCCAGTTCTGGGCTGCAAGGCATCCCTGAGCCCCAGAGAGCAGAGCTGGTGCCCAAAGTCCCAGCCAGGCTCTATTGGGCACGGCTCTCTGCATTTCTTTGTC
>NW_027864621.1:0-253 GCF_054177405.1 Leptonychotes weddellii
GAACACTACATCTAAAACTAATGATGTAATATATGGGGATTAACGTAAGAATAAAAAAAAAAAAAAAGAAAAGGAAATGGATGGGGCGCCTGGGTGGCTCAGTCGTTAGGCATCTGCCTTCGGCTCAGGTCATGATCCCAGGGTCCAGAGATCGAGCCCCACATAGGGATCCCTGCTCAGCAGGACACCTGCTTCTCCCTCTCCACTCCCCCTGCTTGTGTTCTTTCAAACCTCGCTGTGTCTCTCTCTGTCA
>NW_027864622.1:0-253 GCF_054177405.1 Leptonychotes weddellii
AGAAGAGTGGGATCTGTGCTAAAAGAAGTCAGGAGGGTAAAGTCAAAAGCCCCCCATGATCTGACCTCATGGTCAGCTTAGCACCTCACTACTTGGTGTCCCACCTGGAACCTTACATCATAGCAACACCAGTCTCCTTGCACTTTCTAGCACACGCCATTATGTCTTGCTCATGGTTTTCAACACCCCTTTCCTGGGATGTCTATACCTTCTTTGCTTGGATAATGCCTACTCATCCTGCTAGATTCAGTTC
>NW_027864623.1:0-253 GCF_054177405.1 Leptonychotes weddellii
AACTTCTCTCCATCCCTTGGGACCTGGCAGCACAAGGACTCTAGAGGACTGGGAATTAGAAGTGAACTTCTGAAGGAAATGGTGGCTCATTGTTCCAGAGACTTTCACTTTTAAATTTGAGGTTGAACAAGCATTGAGCTCTTCTCCCATTGGCTGAAGCTCAAGAGGAGAATGGAAGCAGATATGCGGGTTGTTCGTGCAAATAGCAGCGATCAAAACTCATCTCCATGAATTACCAGATCAGTGCTGGATT
>NW_027864624.1:0-253 GCF_054177405.1 Leptonychotes weddellii
AATGTCTATGAACAGATGAATGGATAAGCAGTTACTTAGCCATATAAAGGAATAGAGTTCCGGTTCATGCTACAACCTGGATCGACCCTGATAACGTTATGCTGAATGAAAGAAGTCAGACACAAAAGGTCACGTATCATAGGATTCCAGTTACATGAAGTATCCAGAATCAGTAAATTTCTAGAGACAGAAAGCAGACTGGTGATTCCTGGAACTAGAATGAAGGGAGGAATGGGGAGTCACTATTTAATGG
>NW_027864625.1:0-253 GCF_054177405.1 Leptonychotes weddellii
TCAGGCTCCAAGCTCAGTGCAGAGTTTGCTTAAGATTCTCCTTCTCCCTCTGCACCCCCTACTTGTGCTCTCTCTCTAAAATAAATAAATCTTTAAAAAAATACTTATTGCTTAGAAACGCTAACCATTAACTAAGCTTTCAGCAAGTCATAATCCTTTTGCTGGTGGAGGGTCTTGCCTTGATGATGAGGGCTGCTGATGGATCAAGGTGGTTGTGGCTGAAGGTTGGGGTGGCTGTGGCAACTTCTTATAA
>NW_027864626.1:0-253 GCF_054177405.1 Leptonychotes weddellii
TGTTCACTTGTCTCTAAGTATTTTCTGATTTCCCTTATTATTTCTTCTTTGACTCATTGGTAGTTTAAGACTGTGTTATTTAATTTCCACAACTTCCCGAATTTTCTGGTTTTCCTACTGTTCTTGATTTCTAACGTCAACCTGTTGTGGTCAGAGAAGATACTTTGTATAATAGTTAACTTTTTAAGTCTGTTGACACCTCACTTGCCATCTGGTATATGGTCCACTCTGGAGAATGGCCTGTGTGCCCTTG
>NW_027864627.1:0-1860 GCF_054177405.1 Leptonychotes weddellii
TGCAGAGACAGAGCCAAGGAGTGGGCTTTCAGCTCGGGGTTGCCATAAACCGTGATCCGCGGCACAGTCAGGCCACTGCTCCTCCAGCAGGGACCCAACAAGCGGCAGATCCGGGGAGACTCCCGTTCCTCCCCCGGGAGGAGCAGCGCGGGAGCACACCGCAGGGATCTGCTGAGTTTGGAGACTCCACACCGGGTCATGTGCCAGAGATAGAAACATTGGATCACAGGCCGAGTGAGCACGGAGTGCTGCCAGAGACTGGGGAGATGGGAGTGATTGCTTTTCTCTGGGGGCTCAATGAGCAGTGGGGCCCCGAGTTCTCAGCTCCTCCAGGGAGGAGATTGGGAGGCCACCATCTTCACTCTCGGCCTCCAAAGCTACACGGAAAGCTTGCAGGGAACAAAAGCTCCCGAGAGCAAACCCCAGCAGATTTCTTAGCCCGGACCCGGCAAGGGCGGGGCAATTCCGCCTCTGGCAAAGACATTTGGGAACCATGGCAACAGGCCCCTCCCCCAGAAGATCAGCAAGAACAGCCAGCCAAGGCCGAGTTTACCGATCAATGAGAACGGCAGAACTCCAGCACTAGGGGAATACTGCACATAGAATTCATGGCTTTTTTCCTATGATCCTTTAGTCTTTCAAAGTTAATTTTACTTTTTTTTTCTGTTCTTTTCATTGAATTTTTCTTCTTTCCTTTTTCAACCAACATCTTATCAATTCCTTTTTTAAAATCTTTTTTAATTTTCATTTTTACACTCATATTCTATCCCTTCATTGTATTTAACCTTATTTTTTGTATATATATGTTTTCCTTTCTTTAAAATTTCGGGATACAGTTTCTTCTAACAGACCAAAATATACCCTAAATCTAGCATATGATTTTGTCCTAGTCTCCCGCCTGATCACATTCCCTCCTTTTTTCTTTAATTTTTTCGTTCTTTTTTCAACCAATTTATCAATTCCTTTTATAAAATCTTTTTTAATTTTCATCTTTACAGTCATATTCCATCCCTTCATCGTATTTACCCTTATTTTTGTATATATATATTTTTTTCTTTCTTTAAAATGTTGGGAGGCAATTTCTTCTAACAGACCAAAATACGCCCTAAATCTAGTGTGTGGCTCTGTTCTATTCACCAGCCTGATCATATTCTTTTTTCTTTTTTCCCCTTTCTTTTCCTCCCAGTTTCGGGTCTCTTCTGATTTGTTTAGTGTATATTTTTCTGGGGTTGTAGTTACCCTTTTAGCATTTTGTTCTCTCATTCATCTATTCTTCTCTGAACAAAATGACAAGATGGAAAAACTCACCTCAAAAAAAAAGAACAAGACAAAGTACCGACTACCAGGGACCTAATCAGTACAGACATTAGTAAGACATCGGAACTAGAGTTCAGAATGACGACTATAAAGATACTAGCTGGGCTTGAAAAAAGCATAGAAGATACTAGAGAATCCCTTTCTGGAGAAATAAAAGAACTAAAATCTAACCAAGTCAAAATCAAAAAGGCTATTAATGAGGTGCAATCAAAAATGGAGGCTCTAAATGCTAGGATAAATAAGGCAGAAGAGAGAATTAGTGATATACAACACCAAATGATGGAGAATAAAGAAGCTGAGAAAAAGAGAGATGAACAACTACTGGAACATGAGGGGAGAATTCGAGAGAAAAGTGATACCATAAGACAAAACAATATTAGAATAATTGGGACCCCAGAAAGAGAAGAAAGAGAGAGAGGGGCAGAAGATACATTGGAGCAAATTATAGCAGAGAATTTCCCTAATTTGGGGAAGGAAACAGCCATCAAAATCCAGGAGGCACAGAGAACCCCACTCAAAATCATTAAAAATAGGTCAACACTC
>NW_027864628.1:0-253 GCF_054177405.1 Leptonychotes weddellii
CCCTTCCGCGTGGAACTGCAGACGCGCGCGGACGGCGCCCAGTGCGCGGACCTGGTGCTGCTACAGGAGCTGGACCGCGAGAGCCAGGCCGCCTACAGCCTGGAGTTGGTGGCCCAGGACGGCGGCCGCCCGCCGCGCTCCGCCACGGCCGCCCTCAGCGTGCGAGTGCTGGACGCCAACGACCACAGCCCGGCCTTCCCGCAGGGCGCCGTGGCCGAAGTGGAGCTGGCGGAGGACGCTCCCGTGGGCTCGC
>NW_027864629.1:0-253 GCF_054177405.1 Leptonychotes weddellii
ATTTTGCGGGAAAACGGACGTTCAACAGTCACTTTATCGGCTCGTGGTGGGGGAAAAAAAAATCAGGAAGCCTATCAGGAAAGGTTCCATTCCAATTGTTGATCTATCATGTACGTGCACTCGGCGCACAGGGAAATAAAGTGAGAATTGATGGGTCCCCACAGTGTGCTCATTCTGCGGTCAGCTCGTCTGGCCACGCCCGGCGCGGTGAAGGACAGGATCCCAGCACCACGGGCGAAAATATTTCATGCAC
>NW_027864630.1:0-253 GCF_054177405.1 Leptonychotes weddellii
GCCACAATCGATACTTCTAAAAAGTAACCTCATTCTCTCAACCCATGGTGTGCATTTTGATATAAAACTTTAATATGCACACGGGTGATGGTCACCTAAGTATATCTTAAGAAGCATTCTTGTTGGAATTCTGGGAACTGGGTCCATTTTATGAATAAGGCACACTGTAGCCTTTTCAAGGAGCTTTTTTTTTTTTTTTTTAAGATTTTATTTATTTATTTGATAGAGAGAGAGCACAAGCAGGGGGAGTGGG
>NW_027864631.1:0-253 GCF_054177405.1 Leptonychotes weddellii
TGTTTAGAAAAATGGTTTGTATAACAACAAGGAGTCTCTTTGTACGGATAGAAAAGTCCTGTATCCTAATTGAGGTGATGGTTCCATGCATTTACACATCTGATGAAATTTCATAGAGCTGGGGCGCCTGGGTGGCTCAGTCCGTTAAATGTCTGCTTTTGGCTCTGGTCATGATCCCAGGGTCCTGGGATCGAGCCCCGCATCGGGCTCCCTGCTCGGCGGGGGGCCTGCTTCTCCCTCTCCCACTCCCCCT
>NW_027864632.1:0-253 GCF_054177405.1 Leptonychotes weddellii
CACCCCCCACCCCAGCCTCATGGGAAATGTGGGGCATCAGCCTCAGGGAGATGGAGTCAGGGAGCTCTTATTTAGGGTGGCTCTAGGAAGCCCCTCAGCAGCAGGAATCAATGGAACGTCTACCATCAGAATGACTTAACTCTTGGGCTTTGTTTTTCCCAGTCTTCATGTTGCCAGCCAACTGACTCATCCTTCCTTCTCTTAATTCTCTGTCTCACAGTTCATGCCAGCTCATAGATTCTGCTCTCCTCCC
>NW_027864633.1:0-253 GCF_054177405.1 Leptonychotes weddellii
ATTTTGTATGTTATATGTATTACATGCTGTATTCTTACAATAAAGTAAACTAGAAGAAGAAGAAAATGTTATCATAAGGCAGGGACACCTGGGTGGCTCAGGTCTGCCTTCGGCTCAGGTCATGATCCCGGGGTCCTGGGATCGAGCCCTGCATTGGGCTCCCTGCTCAGTGGGGAGCCTGCTTCTCCCTCTCCCTCTGTCCCTCTCCCTGCTTGTGCTCTCTCTCTCTTTCTGACAAATAAATAAAATCTTC
>NW_027864634.1:0-253 GCF_054177405.1 Leptonychotes weddellii
GTGAGTCTATTGCAACTACTCAGCTGTGCCCTTCTAGCGTGAAAGTGAATGGGTAGGACTGTGTTTCAATAAAACTTTATTTATGGACAGTGAGTGTCACAGTAGCGTCAAACACACCCTTTCCTTCAGAATATAGCTGGTCTTCAAATTCAGATATTCTTGCCATTCCTCACTAATGTGACAAAATTTAAAAATGCACCTGATATTCTCAGGTTTGATGCTACCCTTCTCCTTGAGAAACATAAAGTACTTA
>NW_027864635.1:0-253 GCF_054177405.1 Leptonychotes weddellii
AGTCATATGAGAAGTTTCCTAATTGAGATACAACATAACTCCAATTATTAAGATCTTTGCATTTTTATGGTTGTACTGTGCTTGAGACTTAACTATTTTCTTGAAATTACACCTCTTTTCATTCACCAAGTCCAATTTTTTCCTAAGTATTTCCTTTTTTTTCTGTTCCTGTGGAATTCGCAGTTCCCACCTGCTCACTGTCTGCCTTGTCCTCTGTATTCTCTTATTAATTCTCTTATTACCCTCCTCTGGT
>NW_027864636.1:0-253 GCF_054177405.1 Leptonychotes weddellii
AATTTATTTTATGAAGATACTTTTTTTTGATACTTTTTTTTTGTTTTTTTAATTTTTCAATCTCACCTCTTCCACAATGGCAAACATTCCTGCACAGAGAAACCAAACGCCAATGTTTGAGTCCTTCATGGACATTGTAGGACTGCTTAATATCCTAATGCTAATATTAAAAAGAGTATTAGTTGCATAATATTCCACTGTATACATATACTTGCCATTTGTAACAACGTGGATGGAACTGGAGGGTATTATG
>NW_027864637.1:0-253 GCF_054177405.1 Leptonychotes weddellii
CCCAGGGCTCGCCCCAAATCAGGGCCCCGGGGCTGGGTGGGGGGGAACACGGAAGAGGCAGAGGCCACCCCCCTTGGCCACACTCAGGGTGAAAACAGACAGAACACAGGCGCATAGAGGAGACAGCCATGGGGTGGAGGGCCTGTTCCGGGACGTGGGGGCTCCGCTGCCTCAGGGGAATGCCCGGGACGGCAGCGGGATGGTTCGGGTTGATTTAAGGTGTCAGCGTGTTTGAAGCCCGAGAGCAGCACCT
>NW_027864638.1:0-1860 GCF_054177405.1 Leptonychotes weddellii
AGGCCTCCATTTCATCCAGATTGCTCAGTTTATTGGCATATAGTTGTTGATAATAATCTCTAATAATTGTTTCTATTTCCTTGGTGTTAGTCATGATATCTCCCTTTTCATTCATAATTTTATTAATTTGGGTCCTTTCTCTCTTCTTTTGGATAAGTCTGGCCAGTGGTTTATCGATCTTATTAATTCTTTCAAAGAACCAACTTCTAGTTTCATTGATCTGATCTACTGTGTTTCTGCTTTCTAATTCCCTGATCTCTGCTCTAATCTTAATTATTTCTCTTCTAATGTGTGGCTTAGGCATCATTTGCTGCTTTTTCTCTAGTTCTTTAAGGTGTAGAGTTAGTTGGTGAATTCGGGATTTTTCTGGTTTTTTGAATGAAGCTTGGATGGCTATGTATTTCCCCCTTAGGACCACCTTTGCAGTATCCCATAGGTTTTGGACCGGTGTGTTTTCGTTCTCATTGATTTCCATGAATTCTTTAAGTTCTTCTTTGATTTCCTGTTTGACCCAAACATTCTTGAGCAGAGTGGTCTTTAGCGTCCAAGTGTTTGAATTTCTGCCAAATTTCTTCTTGTGATTGAGTTCCAGTTTTAAAGCATTGTGGTCTGAGAATATTCAGGGAATAATCTCAGTCTTTTGGTATCGGTTGAGACCTGATTTGTGGCCCAGTATGTGGTCAATTCTGGAGAAAGTTTCGTGTACGCTCAAGAAAAATGAGCATTCTGTTGTTTTGGGGTGGAATGTTCTGTATATATCTATGAGGTCCATCTGGCCCAGTGTATCATTCAAAGCTCTTGTTTCTTTGTTGATTTTCTGCTTAGATGATCTGTCCATTGCTGAGAGTGGAGTATTGAGGTCTCCTACAATTAACGTATTGTTATCAATATGACTCTTTATTTTGGTTAACAGTTGGCTTATGTAGATGGCTGCTCCCATGTTGTGGGCATAGATATTTACAATTGTTAGATCTTCTTGTAGGATAAACCCTTTAAGAATGATATAGTGTCCTTCTGTGTTTCTAACTACAGACTTCAGTTTAAAATCTAATTTGTCTGATAAAAGAATTGCTACCCCATCTTTCTTTTGAGGTCCGCTGGCATGGAAGATGGATTTCCATCCCTTCACTTTCAGTCTGGATATATCTTTAGGTTCAAAATGAGTCTCTTGTATGGGGCGCCTGGATGGCTTAGTCGTTAAGTGTCTGCCTTCGGCTCAGGTCATGATCCCAGAGTCCTGGGATCGAGCCCTGCATTGGGATCCCTGCTCAGCGGGAAAGCCTGCTTCTCCCTCTCCCACTCCCCCTGCTTGTGTTCCCTCTCTCGCTGTGTCTCTCTCTGTCAAATAAATAAATAAAATCTTTAAAAAAAAAAATGACTCTCTTGTAGACAGCATGTGGATGGGTCCTGCCTTTTTATCCAATCTGTAACCCTGTGCTGTTTCATGGCAGCATTTAGGCCGTTCATGTTGAGAGTGATTATTGAAAGATATGAATTAATTGTCATCATGTTGCCTGTGAAAACATTGTTTTTATAGATTGTCCCTGTAAATTTCTGTTCTATATCACTCTTGGGGTCTTTCTCCTTTTATAGAACCCCACTTAATATTTCTTGCAGGGCTGGCTTAGTGGTCACATATTCTTTCAGTTTCTGCCAGTCGTGGAAGCTCTGCATCTCTCCATCCATTCTCAATGACAGCCTTGCTGGATAAAGTATTCTTGGCTGCATGTTCTTCTCGTTTAGTACCCTGAATATGTCTTGCCAGGCCTTTCTGGCTTGCCAGGTCTCTGTGGATAGGTCTAACATTATTCTGATGTTCCTCCCTCCGTACATAAGGAATCTCTTCCCCCTAACTGCCCT
>NW_027864639.1:0-253 GCF_054177405.1 Leptonychotes weddellii
CATACAACACATAATCTGCAAACCAAAAATGCTGGCAGAACTAGCTATGGGTATTTATGGACTGATGAGAAGCCATCTTAGAGTGAAACCAAAAAATATAATTAGGAAATCGTTTTCTCAGAATTAAAGAGAGAATCCCGACAGAAATCTGTGGCTTTAGAATCACCCCTGAGCAGCCTAGTGATGCACCTGGACGAGAACTGCCTGCTTTTATTTCTACCTCTCTCTTTATCCTGCTTTGAATCAAAACACA
>NW_027864640.1:0-253 GCF_054177405.1 Leptonychotes weddellii
TCAAAGGTTAAAAGCTTAACAATGATAGAAGGAACAAATGGCCAGGAAGACACAATCATTTTAAACTTGCATGCTCCAAGAACAGGATGCAAAAATGGGTCATTTAGTGTTATCTCTGTTACAGCCAATGTCCCAATGCTGAGAACAAATAACTTTAAGATCCTACACATTATGAAGAAGGCAGTCCTTTTTTTTTTTTTAATTAACATATAATGTATTATTTGTTTCAGGGGTACAGGTCTGTGATTCATCA
>NW_027864641.1:0-253 GCF_054177405.1 Leptonychotes weddellii
TATATGTCAACAGAGTAAAGCATTTGTAAAAAAAAATATCTAAATTGATCTTGGGCTACCTCCAAATTCACATGTCTGAAAAGATGGCTGGACTACTTTTCAGCTGACTTCAGTTCTGTGGGTTCCACTTTCCAGGGGAACTCTAACCAACTGAAGTACTTACAGAGGGGAGGAGTGTGGCTGCAAGAGAGAATCAAAAGGGGCACCTGGGTGGCTCAGTCGTTAAGCGTCTGCCTTCGGCTCAGGTCATGAT
>NW_027864642.1:0-253 GCF_054177405.1 Leptonychotes weddellii
AAATGTCAAATGCACATGCCCTTTGACCCCACAACTCCATTTTAGGAACTTGTCCCATAGAAATCCCAGTACACATATATATGTAAGGATGCACAAGTAAATATATACAGGTGTGTTTGGTGTAGCACTGTGTGAGAAAGCAAAAATGTCTAAATTAAACTCAAATATCCAGAGAATCTACTACAACACAACAGAAGACAATATACATCTGCTCCATGGGATGAGGTCTCTGAAATACACAGGTAAAAATACA
>NW_027864643.1:0-253 GCF_054177405.1 Leptonychotes weddellii
CCTTTGAAACATTCATTATACTTTAAATTATTGCCACGTCTAATTGAAATTCAATTAACTTTCTTCCTTCCATTGTTTCCAAAGAGCTGTTTTTCTCTGTGTGTTTTGCACATAACTCTGCGGTGACACAGATGGAAAATCTAGTTAACACATTACGAGACGGGCTATGGTGTTCAAAGCAATGAACTCAATCAACTTAGAAACCCTTCGATGGCTGAGCAAGATTAAAACAGAGTTACAAAAGCAGAGCATC
>NW_027864644.1:0-253 GCF_054177405.1 Leptonychotes weddellii
ATTTAGAAAGTTATCAACATCTACATGAGATTCTGCCTTTGCTTGAGTGACAGCATTGAAAATGCTGAGATATGGACAGATTCACACATATTGAACTTTGTAGCCATGAAAACAAGATTTTCTCTGCTTTTCTCTGCTTTTCCCCCAAGCAAAACATAGCAGCTAGCTCTCAGGAAGTGCTCAGTCCCAGGTGATGACAGTCCTGCAAATGGCTGCCATTGTTCTGTCTCTTTAATCCGTTCCTGTAAAAACA
>NW_027864645.1:0-253 GCF_054177405.1 Leptonychotes weddellii
ATCTTAAAAAAAAAAAAAAAAGACTCCAAATAGGCTCCAGCTAATGAGTGGAGCTGTTTAGCTGGAACCAAAGACTTTATGACTGAGTGAAGGTCAGTATTTCATACTGCTCATGAAATTAACAAAAAAACGCAGTTTTGCTGCATGGGCCTTTGCATCAATTATGCCAGAAATACCTCGGGAGTTTGCTAAATATTCACATTCCTGGATCCCACCCTAAAGTTCCTAAGTCAGAATTTCTGGGGGGGTTGTA
>NW_027864646.1:0-253 GCF_054177405.1 Leptonychotes weddellii
AGGGCCTTGGGGATAATAATCAGTAATGTCAGATCTTTAGAGGCTTCATTTTGCCCCCTTCCCTCCTGTTTGCAGATCTCAGACCCGGAGATTTCTTTCTTCCATATGTGTGCCAGAGCCCCTGCTATTTGTCTCACTGCAGACATGCTATTTCTTTCCTTCACTGCCACGGGTGATAAAATCCAGCTGGTACAGGGCCCAGTCTCCACCAGAACACATTCCTGAATACCTCCCATTTCATCCCAAGACAAGG
>NW_027864647.1:0-253 GCF_054177405.1 Leptonychotes weddellii
AGGGCCTTGGGGATAATAATCAGTAATGTCAGATCTTTAGAGGCTTCATTTTGCCCCCTTCCCTCCTGTTTGCAGATCTCAGACCCGGAGATTTCTTTCTTCCATATGTGTGCCAGAGCCCCTGCTATTTGTCTCACTGCAGACATGCTATTTCTTTCCTTCACTGCCACGGGTGATAAAATCCAGCTGGTACAGGGCCAAGTAGCCCAGTCTCCACCAGAACACATTCCTGAATACCTCCCATTTCATCCCA
>NW_027864648.1:0-1860 GCF_054177405.1 Leptonychotes weddellii
AGCCCTATAAAAATTATTGAAAGGGGTCCTCTAAGAAAAGAGAGAGCCTAAAAGTAACATAGACCAGAAAGGAACACAGACAATATACAGTAACTGTCACCTTACAGGCAATACAATGGCACTAAATTCATATCTTTCAATAGTTACCCTGAATGTAAATGGGCTAAATGCCCCAATCAAAAGACACAGGTATCAGATTGGATGAAAAAAACAAGACCCATCGATATGCTGTCTGCAAGAGACTCATTTTAGACCCAAAGACACCTCCAGATTTAAAGTGAGGGTGTGGAAAACCATTTACCATGTTAATGGACATCAAAAGAAAGGTGGGGTGGCAATCCTTATATCAGACAAATTAGATTTTAAACCAAAGACTGTAATAAGAGATGAGGAAGGACACTACATCATACTTAAAGTGTCTATCCAACAAGAAGATCTAATAATTGTAAGTATTTATGCCCCTAACATGGGAGCAGCCAATTAAAAACAAAATCAAAGAAACACATTGACAATAATACAATAATAGTAGGGGACTTTAACACCCCCCTTACTGAAATGGACAGATCATCTAAGCAAAAGATCAACAAGGAAATAAAGGCTTTAAATGACACACTGGACCAGATGGATTTCACAGATATATTCAGAACATTCCATCCCAAAGCAACAGAATACACATTCTTCTCTAGTGCACATGGAACGTTCTTCAAACTAGATCACACCCTGGGTCACAAATCAGGTCTCAACCAGTATCAAAAGATAGGGATCATTCTCTGCATATTTTCAGACCACAGTGCTTTGAAACTAGAACACGGTCACAAGAGGAAAGTTGGAAAGAACTCAAATACATGGAGGCTAAAGAGCATCCTACTAAAGAATGAATGGATCAACCAGGAAATTAAAGAAAAATTAAAAAATTCATGGAAACAAATGAAAATGAAAACACAACTGTTCAAAATCTTTGGGATGCAGCAAAGGCAGTCCTAAGAGGAAAGTATATAGCAATACAAGCCTTTCTCAAGAAACAAGAAAGGTCTCAAATGCACAACCTAACCCTACACCTAAAGGAGCTGGAGAAAGAACAACAAATAAAGCCAAAACCCAGCAGGAGAAGAGAAATAATAAAGATCAGAGCAGAAATCAATGAAATAGAACCCAAAAGAACAGTAGAACAGATAAAAAACTAGGGGCTGGTTCTTTGAAAGAATTAATAAGATTGATAAAGCCCTGGTCAGACTTACCAAAAAGAAAAGAGAAAGGACCCAAATAAATAAAATCATGAATGAAAGAGGAGAGATCACAACTAATACCAAAGAAATACAAACAATTTTAAGAACATATTATGAGCAACTATATGCCAGCATATTAGACAATCTAGAAGTAATGGATGCATTCCTAGAGATGTATAAACAACCAAACTGAACCAGGAAGAAATAGAAAACCTGAACAGACCCATAACCAGCAAGGAAATTGAAGCAGTAATCAAAAATCTCCCAACAAACAAGAGCCCAGGGCCAGTTGGCTTCCCAGGGGAATTCTACCAAACATTTCAAGAATTAATACCTATTCTTCTGAAACTGTTCCAAAAAACAGAAATGGAAGGAAAACTTCCAAACTCATTTTATGAGGCCAGCATTACCTTGATCCCAAAACCAGACAAAAACCCCATCAAAAAGGAGAATTACAGACCAATATCCCTGATGAACATGGATGCAAAAATTCTCACCAAAATACTAGCCAATAGGATCCAACAGTACATTAAAAGGATTATTCACTACGACCAAGTGGGATTTATTCCTGGGCTGCAAAGTTGGTTCGACATCCGCAAATCAATCAGTGTGATACAATACATTAATAAAGGAA
>NW_027864649.1:0-253 GCF_054177405.1 Leptonychotes weddellii
CCTATTTTGTATGTTATATGTATTACATGCTGTATTCTTACAATAAAGTAAACTAGAAGAAGAAAATGTTATCATAAGGCAGGGACACCTGGGTGGCTCAGGTCTGCCTTCGGCTCAGGTCATGATCCCGGGGTCCTGGGATCGAGCCCTGCATTGGGCTCCCTGCTCAGTGGGGAGCCTGCTTCTCCCTCTCCCTCTGTCCCTCTCCCTGCTTGTGCTCTCTCTCTCTTTCTGACAAATAAATAAAATCTTC
>NW_027864650.1:0-253 GCF_054177405.1 Leptonychotes weddellii
CTGCTTGGAGCACTGGGTGTTGTGCACGAACAATGAATCATGGAACACTTCATCTAGAACTAATGATGTAATGTATGGGGATTAACATAAGAATAAAAAAAAAAAAAAAAAGAAACCCCATTTATTCCTTTGCAGGGAGTGTATGGGATTATTTCAGAGCTCGTTGATATAGTGGAGTTGATTTCTAAGTAACCTATGTTCATTCCCCTCAACCCCAACCTCCCTGTCTGAGGGAGAACTTCGGCATCCAAAG
>NW_027864651.1:0-253 GCF_054177405.1 Leptonychotes weddellii
CTCTCCAAGCCCCTCTCCTTCTCCCTCCTCCCATTCCCTTTGCCTATTCCCACAACCTGCCGGGAAAGGGGCACAGCTGAGTGAGTGTCTCTCTGGCTGGACATGCCATGACCCTCCTCAGTCCCTCTGGTACCTCCCTGATCTGGGCAATTCAGGCAAGGTCACAGCCTGTGATGCTGGAGCAACTTGGAGTCAAAGTTCAGCTCTTCCATGTACTAGCTGTGTGACATCAGGCAAGTGGCTGCACGTCTCT
>NW_027864652.1:0-253 GCF_054177405.1 Leptonychotes weddellii
ATGTAATGTATGGTGATTAACATAACATAATAATAAAAAAGATGTCAGTTCATAAAAAAAAATAAAATTTCCCCTTCTATAAGTTAAGCTCATTCTACTTAGGTCTGACTTTCAAGGAGATAACTTAAGGCTCTCTCTAATGTACCTGTCATTTTGCTGCTTTATTATTTTTAGCTGAAAGTTTGTAACAAAAAATAAATAAAGACAAATACAAATAAATTTGAAAATAGATTTCAAAGTCTTTCTCCCCCTT
>NW_027864653.1:0-253 GCF_054177405.1 Leptonychotes weddellii
TGCTCTGTGCAAAGTCAATGGCTAGCAGGACCCAGAGACATCACACAGGGAGACGGCAGGCCCCTGTCCAGGGGGGCAGCTGAGGTGTAGGCTACGGGTGTGAGCAACGTGAAGGGGGAGAGAGAACAGCAGCGTCAACTCGGGGGAGCACAGAGCCAGCTGTGGACCAGCTGCAGAAGCTCAGGCACTTACAAAGTAATAGGAACATATTGGAACAATGTGGCGGCAAGAGCGACCCGCTCAGCTGATGGCC
>NW_027864654.1:0-253 GCF_054177405.1 Leptonychotes weddellii
GTTTCAATTGTGTCTATTGTAAGGGAGAAAAAAAAAACTTTCCCTCTACCTTCTCAGTCCCTGCAGTTGGGTCCCACTGACAAAAGACAGGTTAACAAGGGAAAAACTGAGTTTATTAACACGAGCAGAGTGTGTATATGTGGAAGAAATTCAGTGATAACTTAAAGTGGTGGTTAGAACTTAAGCTGTTATGGCATCTTAACAAGGGCAATAGATTTGCAGAGAGGTGACAAGACAAAAGGAAAACAGGCTT
>NW_027864655.1:0-253 GCF_054177405.1 Leptonychotes weddellii
CTGATCCCAAGTTGCTTTTCTACATTGCTGCTTAACTATTTCATTGTTAACTAGAAAAAAAACAACAACTAGAAGATGAAGTATATTTGGGGATTAAGGCATCATAGACCACTGTTTTAAAAGGTAAATGTGAGGGGCACCTGGGTGGCTCAGTTGTTAAGCATCTGCCTTCAGCTCAGGTCATGATCCCAGGGTCCTGAGATTGAGCCCCGCATCGGTCTTCCTGCCCCACGGGAAGCCTGCTTCTCCCTCT
>NW_027864656.1:0-253 GCF_054177405.1 Leptonychotes weddellii
GTCATGATCCTGGAGTCCCGGGATCGAGTCCCGCATCGGGCTCCCTGCTCAGCTCGGAGTCTGCTTCTCCCTCTGACCCTCCTCCCTCTCATGCTCTCTGTCTCCCATTCTCTCTCTCAGATAAATAAATAAAATCTTTAACAAAAAAAAACTACTTGAATTAATTCTTTATTCTGAGTGGTTGAGAGTCATTTAGATTCACTTGTTTCCATGTGTTTTAGATGACAGGGTTCACTTCGTTCATCCTTTTTGA
>NW_027864657.1:0-1860 GCF_054177405.1 Leptonychotes weddellii
AAAAAAAAAAAAAAACTGTACTTTTCAAGATCATATTTTTTCATAAGATAGAATAATGCAGGTTTTGGCCAGCTTTATACTGACAGTCCCCAACTCATAATGGTTTGACTTGGGATTTTTTTATTTTAAGATGGTGTAAAAGAGATATGCATTCAGTAGAAACTGTACTTCAAATTTTGAATTTTTATCTCTTTTCACCCTGCCTAGCAATACACTGCTGTACAATTCTCTTTCATACACTCCCAGGCAGCCATGTGACCATGTGAGTAAACAGCTAGTATACTTCAAACCATTCTGTTTGTCACTGTCAGTATAGTAGTCAATAAATTACATGTATTCAATGTTTTATATAAAATAGGCTTTGTGTTAGATGATTTTGCCCAACTTATTCTAATATACATGTTCTCAGCTTATTTAAGGTAGGCTAGGCTAAGCTATGATGTTAAGTAGGTTAGGTGTACTAAATGCATTTTCAACTTAATGATACTTTCAAATTACAGTGGGTTTATTGGGACATAACCCCATCATAAGTGAGGGAAGATCTGTATGCAGTTCTAATAAGAATTAATTCTCCAGGGATAACATACCATAGTATAGATTAAAATTGCTGTCAGAATGTTACCATTATTATGATAGGTTAGGTTGTATTTGTTACTTAATGTAATATTAGAAAAAATGCATTTTAATGCAGCATACTGCCAGGCACCATGATAAGCCATGCTGACTATGTGTACTGAAATTGCAGAAATAATAGGCTGCATTACTTCAGCCCCTAAGTGACTTTTTTAAGTGACTTACAGTAGGAAGATGGCCTTACTATACCAACATCTCCTATACTTAAAGCTAAGATTCCTTAAAATTCAGGTATTTTGTTTCCCATGTGATAAATACACTGTAAAACCATTCTTGTTAAATTTTAACCGAGTCAGCCAGTTTTACATGTGATGGATTATGATGTCTGACTTCCTAAGTAGATAAAACCTAATTTTTAAGAGGTTCCCCCCTAAAAATAACCAATATATTTTTATTATAAAAAATTTTTGGAATTGAAGAAAAGCATAAGAATAACTCGGTTACTAAGAGATAGTAGCATTTTTAATAAATAATAAAAAATAGTAACCTTTTTTTTTTTTAAGATTTTATTTATTTGACAGAGACACAGAGAGAGAGGGAACACAAGCAGGGGGAGTGGGAGAGGAAGAAGCAGGCTTCCCGCGGAGCAGGGAGCCTGATGCGGGGCTCGATCCCAGGACCCTGGGATCATGACCTGAGCTGAAGGCAGGTGCTTAATGACTGAGCCACCCAGGCACCCCAAAAATAGTAACATTTTTAAGTATTTTCCCTAGTTTTTATCTTTTTCCCTATTTAGCATTATATATTTTTTTAATTTAATTTATTTTATTATGTTACATTCGTCACCATACAGTACATCATTATTTTTGATGTAGTGTTCCATGATTCATTGTTTTCATATAACACCCAGTGCTCCATGCAGTACGTGCCCTCCTTAATACCCATCACCTGGCTAACCCATCCACCTGCACCCCTCCCCTCTAAAACCCTCAGTTTGTTTCCCGGAGTCCATAGTCTCTCATGGTTCATCTCCCCCTCCAATTTCCCCCTCTTCATTTTTCCCTTCCTTCTCCTAATGTCCTCCATGCTATTCCTTATGTTCCACAAATAGGTGAAACCATATGATAATTGACTTTCTCCTCTTGACTTAATTCACTTAGCATAATCCCCTCCAGTCCCATCCATGTTGATATAAAAGTTGAGTATTCATCCTTTCTGATGGCTGAGTAATATTCCATTGTACATATGGACCACATCTTCTTTATCCATTCATCCGTTGAAGGGCAT
>NW_027864658.1:0-253 GCF_054177405.1 Leptonychotes weddellii
CTGGCAATCTGACAGCCAGTTTACCACCTGTGCCAAGAGCCCCCCATACACCCGTACCCTCCCTTGGTCCCCCCTTCTCTCCCTACCCCCACTGTCACCCCCATTTCGCCCAATCCTCCCTTTGCAAGACCACCCACATACTGCCCCCTCCCTCTCTAGCCTTGGCCTCGCTCATTGATTTTGTCACTCTCTGACACACGTCACACAGCCTTATATCCCTTGCTTCTCTCTCATACACATTCAAAAAAGCTCT
>NW_027864659.1:0-253 GCF_054177405.1 Leptonychotes weddellii
CTTCATCTAGAACTAATGATGTAATGTATGGGGATTAACATAAGAATAAAAAAAATATATATATATAAAAAAAGAAAGGGAATTCTGAGAAATGTAGTTTAGGCTAGCCAAGGTGACACATTACAGAGCTACCTCAACCCCTTTATGTAACTCTCTTCAAATTACTTAGTTTGCATATGCCATCTACTTCCTGTCAGACCACTTACTGATTCAGACGTGTAGTATTTTTTAATCATCCAGTAAAATATTTCCT
>NW_027864660.1:0-253 GCF_054177405.1 Leptonychotes weddellii
TCCTGCAACCCACTAGAAAGCATTACTGTTTATATGCAGTTGTTGAAATTTAGTCACTTGGTATGTTTGACTTCAAGGAAGGATGAGAAATGGAGTCTTGATCATTGGAAATCGGTTTATAAATGAATACTGATGGTCTGAGGAAACCTAGTACAGTCTCTGCTACAGCTATCTTTTAATATAAACGTGATCATTCCTACCCAGCTCCTGGAATAACTAGCACATGATAACTTCCAAGAAGGTCTCTATCTAT
>NW_027864661.1:0-253 GCF_054177405.1 Leptonychotes weddellii
ATGTAATGTATGGTGATTAACATAACATAATAATAAAAAAGATGTCAGTTCATAAAAAAAAATAAAATTTCCCCTTCTATAAGTTAAGCTCATTCTACTTAGGTCTGACTTTCAAGGAGATAACTTAAGGCTCTCTCTAATGTACCTGTCATTTTGCTGCTTTATTATTTTTAGCTGAAAGTTTGTAACAAAAAATAAAGACAAATACAAATAAATTTGAAAATAGATTTCAAAGTCTTTCTCCCCCTTCCTT
>NW_027864662.1:0-253 GCF_054177405.1 Leptonychotes weddellii
TCCTGGAGTCCCAGGATCGAGTCCCGCATCGGGCTCCCTGCTCAGCAGGGAGTCTGCTTCTCCCACTCCCGCTCCCCCCTCTTGTGCTCTGTCTCTAAAATAAATAAATAAAATCTTTAAAAAAAAAAAAAAGAATGAAAATGTCCTATCAGGTATCAAAATTTACTGCAAAGTTATAATGATGAAAACTGGTGTCAAAAACAGGATACCATTTTTTTTTTAAAGATTTTATTTATTTGAGAGAGAGAGAGCA
>NW_027864663.1:0-253 GCF_054177405.1 Leptonychotes weddellii
TGCTCTGTGCAAAGTCAATGGCTAGCAGGACCCAGAGACATCACACAGGGAGACGGCAGGCCCCTGTCCAGGGGGGCAGCTGAGGTGTAGGCTACGGGTGTGAGCAACGTGAAGGGGGAGAGAGAACAGCAGCGTCAACTCGGGGGAGCACAGAGCCAGCTGTGGACCAGCTGCAGAAGCTCAGGCACTTACAAAGTAAGAGGAACATATTGGAACAATGTGGCGGCAAGAGCGACCCGCTCAGCTGATGGCC
>NW_027864664.1:0-253 GCF_054177405.1 Leptonychotes weddellii
ATTTACTGATCAATGAGAATGGCAGAATTCCAGCGCTAGGGGAATAATGAACATAGAATCCATGGCTTTTTTCCCCATGATTCTTTAGTTTTTCAAAGTTAATTTTTTTAACTGTCTTTTTTTTTAATTTTTATATTTCCCTTTTTCAACCAACATCTTATCAATCCCTTTTTTAAAAAACATTTTTATTTTTCATTTTTAGAGTCATATTCTATCCCTTCATAGTAGTTACCCATATTTTTGGCATATATAT
>NW_027864665.1:0-253 GCF_054177405.1 Leptonychotes weddellii
TGTGGGTGAGCCAAAATATTCTATGAACACTAGATTGAAACATCAGGGCCCAAGCCACACAAGTTATTATTCTGGCAGAAAATCTAAGGGTTATACTGTAGTGGACTTTTCTGAAATAAAAGCAAAATGAAACTCCTCATTTGGGTGTGTGATGTGGATACTCACAGACTGGCAAAGATGAATAAATGTGGTAGGGAGAATTCTGAGATGACCCTTCCAGATTCTCCCTTCCCCACCCATCCCATAGAACACC
>NW_027864666.1:0-253 GCF_054177405.1 Leptonychotes weddellii
ATAGCTATAATTTCCATAACTCAAAGTGTTTGAACAGGAAGCATTTTCTCATCAAGTCTCTTGAATTGCAATTGGTTAATAAAGGAACTAGTGATTGTGGATTATAAAATATTTGTGCTATAGTTTAAGATATGCACATCTTTTATATATCCTTGATCAAAATTTATTCTCCCAACAGCCATATAAATTAAGTGGAACAAGGAATATCATCCCCACTCCACAAGTGACATTTAAGAATGCAAAATAGTTTCTT
>NW_027864667.1:0-253 GCF_054177405.1 Leptonychotes weddellii
GCTGGAGTTCTGCCGTTCTCATTGATCGGTAAACTTGGTCTTGGCTGGATGTTGTCGCTGATCTTCTGGGGAGGGGCCTGTTGCCGTGGTTTCCAAATGTCTCTGCAGGAGGCGGAATTGCCCCGCCCTTGCCCCCTCCTGGCTAAGTAATCTGCTTGGGTTTGCTCTCCCGGGCTTTTGTTCCCTGCGAGCCTCCCGCACAGCCCCAGAGGCGGAGAGTGAAAACGGCGGCCTCCCAATCTCCGCCCCGGAG
>NW_027864668.1:0-1860 GCF_054177405.1 Leptonychotes weddellii
CGATTAAGAATTCCTCATATCAGTGAGGTCATATGATACATGTCTTTCTCTGTTTGACTTATTTCGCTCAGCATAATACCCTCCAGTTCCATCCACGTCGTTGCAAATGGCAAGATCTCATTCCTTTTGATGGTTGCCTAATATTCCATTGTATATATATACCACATTACTAAGTACCAGGCCCTCTAAGAGCAGGACATACAAGGAGAAGAGTGTACAGAGCCCACTTTCTAGGTCCTCACTTTGCAGAGGGGGGCCTTTTGCAGCGGCCCTTGCTGGCCTGCTGGGCTCACATGGAGGAGGGTCCAGGGTTTATGCTCAGGATCCTCAACATCTACTTGAGTGGATCTCACTCCCTTCCAGTCCTTGCTCAGATGTCACCTTCTCAAAGACCTACTCTGAGCACCTTGTTTTTAGCTTGCCACACCTCTGATCCCCTTGCACTACTCTGCTTTTTTCTTTCCATACATACATCTTTTAAAAAAATTTTTTAAAAAGATTTTATTTATTTGTCAAAGAGAGAGTGAGCACAAGCAGGGGGAGCGGCAGGCAGAGGGAGAAGCAGGCCCCCCACTGAGCAGGGAGCCTGATGCAGGACTCGATCCCAGGACGCTGGGATCATTACTGAGCTGAAGGCAGACGCTTAACCGACTGAGCCACCCAGGCGTCCCTACCTACATCTTTTAACACACATAATTTAATTCATGTTATGACTATTATTTATGAAGTTTCTTCTTACCCAAGAAGGTAACCCCCCTCCCCCAAGGCAAAGTTTTTTGCCTGTTCGGTGCACTGTTTTGTTCACTGGCGTATCCGAGGCACCTACTTGTTAACTGACTGCTAACATAACCATCAGCGCAGCCCTGGATGCCCTGGGTCCCCTGGTCGTGCCTGACCGGGGTTGGGCTGTGCTCCCACCTCAGCGGGCTTCTGGACCGTGCCTGAGCTGGGCTCTCTGTTGCACAGCTCAGACCACTGCTTGCTCCTCCTTCGTGACAGAACAGTGGCGACTACAGGGATCTGGGGTGACATCTTACACAGCTCTGCACCAACAACTGGGGACAGAGATGGTTTCTCTCTCATTTCTGCCTTCTCTCTGATCACAGTGCCTGGGATTTCACAGGAGCTCAACGAATGTTTATGGAAATGAAACTCAGTTGTCAATGACATTTAGTCCCTCCTTTCCCAAACACAGGAAAAGCCCGATGGCACCCTGTTTCTGTCACCCAGGAGCTGGCTCTACCGAACTGCCTGTCTCCAGACACAGCCATGCGGAGCGGAAGGCCGGGTGGGTGTGGGGGCGGGGAGGTGGTTCTTGTGTTCCAGCGCCAGCTCTCACCACAGCTTTTCCCTCTTCTGTCCCTCCCGCTCCTCTCTAGGGAGTTGCTGCAGTCCTTGCAGATAGATGCCCGCTGTCCTTGCTGGCCTTCCTGCCATCGCTGGGTCAGCCTGGAGTTAATCACACCCCTCCCTGCTGACCGGGCCCCAGATCTCCACTGTCAGAAGTATTATTTACATCTCTCAGCTCCTTTCTGGGTTACCCAAGCTAACCCAGGGGAGGAACTAAAAAATAGGGCATGAGGGCCACGAGATGCCTGAAAGAACTCTAATGGGTCATCAGATCTTTCTGGGCCAAGAGTCTCGTCTTTGACTCGTGCTTGATGGTGAGTTCCATTTCTAAGAGACAGCCGTCTACACCCGGGCCAGGTGAAGGATTGCAGCAGAATTCCTTCACAGTCGCTTCAGTTCCAGAAGGCTGACTGCAGATGTTTCCAGCCACTTTTTCCCTCTGGCCAGGGGCGTCTAGGAGGTGTGCGGCAAGTTGGAGGTACTGCACAGAGTCCCCTGTGGCTGTCAAGC
>NW_027864669.1:0-253 GCF_054177405.1 Leptonychotes weddellii
GTGTCTCTTGAGTGGGTCATTCCCGAAGCACGGAGGGGCCTTGTGATCACTGCTCACGTGGTTCTGCGCCTCTTACCAGCACCGTGGTCCCCCTGCCAGCTGGGAGGGCGGTGACTCTCTCCTGCTAGCCACGGGCTCTTAACCAGGGCCGGGTTCCTCCAGCAAGGGGCCGTCCCAGCGTCACAAGCTCCGTGTGTGGGGACGGTCCTGGTAGATGCTGCTCACCGTCTGGCCTCGTGCTGGTCGATGACCT
>NW_027864670.1:0-253 GCF_054177405.1 Leptonychotes weddellii
CGGGCGGCTCGGCGATGAATAATGCATGACCAAGGCGCCCCCTACCGGCGGCCGCGGGCTCCGCGGGGACATGGCCCCGCCGCGCCCGGGGACCGGGCCTGCACCAGGCGGACTCGGCAGGTCTCCCTGCCCGCCCCCGTCCTCCCTCCCCGGCCCAGCCGCCCAGCGCTCGCCCTCCCTCCCTCCGTGTCTGGGGGACGGGCAGCCTCCAACGACCCCGAGACTGGGAACCGAGTTTGGGGAGGAGGCGGGG
>NW_027864671.1:0-253 GCF_054177405.1 Leptonychotes weddellii
ATTAAGTGTAGTGGAAACCTCAGTGTATGAAAAACAGAAACAAATCTTTAAATATTAAAATCAAAATAACTGAACAAAAGGTAAATGGACTTTAGTTACAATATTTTGGAAACTTAATTAATCCCTATTCTTTTAAATATGCATATATTTTCTAAAGACTCTCAGTGGATTTTGCAAATAAGGCATTTGAACCAAATGACCAAAGTGAACTGTGAGACAGGGAAGTCACTTGTTTGAGGAGAAGACCAGATCT
>NW_027864672.1:0-253 GCF_054177405.1 Leptonychotes weddellii
TTTTGAAAAACGTACACAGTCATGGAGACGCTACCGCAAGGAAGATGCCGAATCCTCTCCGCCCTTTCAAGGTCAATACCCTCCTCCCACCTCCAGCCCCAAGAGACCAATGATCCACCTTCTTTCACTACAGTTTTGACTCTTCTGGAATCTCACACACATATTCCAGCAGCGTGTGCTCCTGGGCCTGTCTTCTTTCGCTCGGACAGGACTTAAAGCCTGATGTGCACGTGTCCCTAAGATCTACCTTACT
>NW_027864673.1:0-253 GCF_054177405.1 Leptonychotes weddellii
CAACACCACCACCACCACCACCATCACCATCACCACCACCGCCATCACCACCAACAACAACAACACCATCACCACCACCGCCAACACCACCACCATCACCACCACCAACACCATCACCACCACCACCGCCAACACCGCCATCACCACCACCACCACCGCCAACACCACCACCATCACCACCATCACCACCACTGCCATCACCACCACCACCACCACCAACACCACCACCACCAACACCACCAACACCATCACC
>NW_027864674.1:0-253 GCF_054177405.1 Leptonychotes weddellii
GGCACGTTCTGCATGGAGCACTGGGTGTTGTGCGCAAACAATGAATCATGGAACACTTCATCTAGAACTAATGATGTAATGTATGGGGATTAACATAAGAATAAAAAAAAAAAATCTGAGATGAAAAAAAAAAAAAAAAAGATGAGTCCCACTCCTCTGTCCCTCCCAACATCCTGGGGCCTGTGCCCCTCCCCTACCTCAAAAATCATAGCTTCCTAGAGTTAGAAGGGTCATCAGAGTTCATCTGAGCCCC
>NW_027864675.1:0-253 GCF_054177405.1 Leptonychotes weddellii
CCCACATCGGGCTCCCTGCTCGGCGGGAAGACTGCTTTTCCCTCTCCCACTCCCCCTGCTTGCGTTCCTGCTCTCACTATCTCTCTCTCTGTCAAATAAATAAAATATAAAAAAAAAAAAGATTAAATCTATCTTTATTTTGAGATTTATATAATAGAAAGTCATGTCATGAATAAACTGGACGGGAAGTCAAGGGCACATAAGAGCAACATGAATAAATTATATCCTCATCCGGGCGCCTGGGTGGCTCAGT
>NW_027864676.1:0-253 GCF_054177405.1 Leptonychotes weddellii
CGGGGACGGGGTCTCCCCGCGGTGACGGGGCCCGCGGACCGGAACGCGGTCTCCTCAGGGTGACGGGACCCGCGGACGGGGACGGGGTCTCCCCGCGGTGACGGGGCCCGCGGACCGGAACGCGGTCTCCTCAGGGTGACGGGGCCCGCGGACCGGAACGGGGTCTCCCCGCGGTGACGGCACCCACAGCCGCCACCGCGAGGCCGTCCCGGCGCCCCCTCCCTCGGGCCGCTCGCGCTGCCTCTCCCGGCGG
>NW_027864677.1:0-253 GCF_054177405.1 Leptonychotes weddellii
TCACTGAGCCCATCCCCTGCCACAGGGGGGCAGGGCAACTCTGCCCAAAGAGGCCTGCCTGTGTGACAGTGTGGCAGACCCCTCCCCCAGACGACAGGATGGGAAAAAAAGGGGCCAGCAACCCTAAGGTCCCTAGAAAACAGGTGCATCTTGCTTGGGTTCTGGTCAATAATTTGGACTCTATACATTCCCTCAACCATCCCTCAACAGAATGACTAGGAGGAGGAACCCCCAAAATAGGAAAGACTCAAAA
>NW_027864678.1:0-253 GCF_054177405.1 Leptonychotes weddellii
ATCCCAGGGTCCTGGGATCGAGCCCCGCATCGGGCTCTCTGCTCGGTGGGAAGCCTGCTCTCCCTCTCCCACTCCCCTGCTTGTGTTCCCTCTCTTGCTGTGTCTCTCTCTGTCAAATAAATAAATAAAATCTTAAAAAAAAATGAGAGAGAGAGAGAATGAGATATCCTTCTAAATTGGATTTTTGCCAGGAATGTCTCAGTTTGCATAGACATCTGCATGGAATAGAGCTTTGGTCATAAGAGGAATTATT
>NW_027864679.1:0-1860 GCF_054177405.1 Leptonychotes weddellii
GAATGCAAAGGAAAAGTTCTTGAAGGAAATTAAAACTGTCACTCCAGTGAACACAGGGATGATAAGAAAGTGAAAAGGCCTTCACGCTGATAGGAAGAAACTTTGAATAGTCTGGATAGAAGATCAAACTAGCCACATTTCCTTGAGTCAAAGCCAAATCCAGAGCAAGGCTGTAACTCTCTTCAATTCTGTGGAAGCCAAGAGAGGTAAGGAAGCTGCAGAAGGAAAGTCTGAAGCTGGTAGAGGTTGATTCATGGGGCTTAGGGAGAGAAGCCATCTCCATAACATAAAAGTGCAGGGTGAAGCAGCAAATGCTGATGTAGAAGCTGTAGCAAGTTTTCCAGAAGACCTAGCTCAGATAATTCATGAAGGTGACTACACTAAACAACAGATTTTCAGTGTAGACAAAACAGCCTTATTTTGGAAGATGATGCCACCTAGGACTTTCATAGCTAGAGAGGAGAAGCCAGTGTCTGGCTTCAAAGCTTCCAAGGGCAGGCTGACTCTCATGTTAGGGGCTAATGCAGCTGGTGACTTTAAGTTGAAGCCAATGCTCATTTACTATTCTGAACATTCTAGAGCCCTTAAGAATGATGCTAAATCTACTCTGCCTGTGCTCTATAAATGAAACAACAAAGCCTGGATGACAGCACATCTGTTTACAGCATAGTTTATGGAATATTTAAGCCCACTGTTGAGATCTATTGACCAGAAAAAAATATTACTTCCAAAATACCACTGCTTATTGACAATGCACCTGGGCATCCAAGAGCTCTGATGGAGATGCACAATGAGATTGCTGGTGTCTTCATGCCTGCTAACACAACATACACTCTGCAGCCCATGGATCGATGAGGAATTTTGACCTTCAAGTCCTATTATTTAAGAAATATGTCTTCTAGGACTGTAGCTGCCACAGTGATTCCTCTGATGGATTTGAGAAAAGTAAATAAAAAATCTTCTGGAAAGGATTCACCTTTCTTGATGCCATGAAGAACATTCATGACTCAAGGGAAGAGGAGAAAATATCAACATGAACAGGAGTTTGGGCAAAGTTGATTCCAACCCTCATGGATGACTTTGAGGGGTTCGAGACTTCAGTGGAGGAAGTAACTGCAGATGTGGTGGAAATAAGCAAGAGAACTCAAATTAGAAGTGGAGCCTGAAGATGGGACTGAATTGCTGCCATCTCATGATCAAACTTGAGTGGATGAGGGGTTGCTTCCTATGAATGAGCAAAGAAAGTGTTTGTTTGTTATTTTTCTTTCTGTTTTTAAGTAGGCTCCATGCCCAGTGTGGAGCCCAGCACGGGGCTTGAACTCATGATCCTGACATCAAGACCTGAGCTGACATCAGGGGTCAGAACCAACTGAGCCACCTACGTGTCCCAAAAGCAGTTTTTTGAGTTGGAATCTACTCCTGGTGAAAAGGCTGTTGAAGATTGTTGAAATGACAACAAAGGATTTAGAATATTCCATAAACTGAGTTGATAAAGCAGCAGCAGGGTTTGAGAGGATTGACTCCAATTTTGAAAGAATTTCTCCTGTGGGTAAAATGTTATTAAACAGCATCACATGCTACAGAGAAATCGTTTGTGGAAGGAAGAGTCAATCAATAGGCAAACTTCATTGTTGTCTTATTTTAAGAAATTGCCACAACCACCCTCACCTTCAGCAACAACCACGCTGATCAGTCAGCAGCCATCAATATCAAGGTAGGACCCTCTACCAACAAAAAGATTATGACTTACTGAAAGCTTACATGATGGGTAGCATTTTCTTTAGCAATAAAGTGCTGTTAATTAAAATATGTACATTTTTTAGATATAATGTAGAGCATATTTAATATACTACAGTGTAG
>NW_027864680.1:0-253 GCF_054177405.1 Leptonychotes weddellii
CACCTCTCTGTGCTCCGTCGCCCTCACCAGCTCGTCCCCTTCCCTGGCGCGGCGAGCTTCCCCGCATCCGACCTTCCCAGCTGCTGCTCCCTGCCCCAAAGCCCTTGCCCATCTCTGCTGCCTCAGCAACACTTCCTCATCCTCCCAGGCCCTGAACCCTTGCCCCCTCCCACCCATAAACCCTGCACAAATGGGGCGCACTTCTGGTTCTTTGCCAGGCCTCCCAAAGGCTCCTGCTGCATTTCACTGAAAT
>NW_027864681.1:0-253 GCF_054177405.1 Leptonychotes weddellii
AAGAGTAAGCCTCCCTAGAATTTGGGAATTAAGAAGTAAAGGAAGCACTCTTTTTCCCCAGCTTTATTCAGATATAATCAGTATAACTTATGTAAGCTTATGGTGTCCAATGTGATGATTTGATACATGTACATATTGCAAAATGTTTACCACAGTAAGGTCAGTTAGCACATCCCTTACCTGATATAATTACCATTTTTTTGTTGCTATGGTGAGAAAGTTTAAAATCTACTTTCATGGCAACTTTCAAGTG
>NW_027864682.1:0-253 GCF_054177405.1 Leptonychotes weddellii
AAGAGTAAGCCTCCCTAGAATTTGGGAATTAAGAAGTAAAGGAAGCACTCTTTTTCCCCAGCTTTATTCAGATATAATCAGTATAACTTATGTAAGCTTATGGTGTCCAATGTGATGATTTGATACATGTACATATTGCAAAATGTTTACCACAGTAAGGTCAGTTAGCACATCCCTTACCTGATATAATTACCATTTTGTTGTTGCTATGGTGAGAAAGTTTAAAATCTACTTTCATGGCAACTTTCAAGTG
>NW_027864683.1:0-253 GCF_054177405.1 Leptonychotes weddellii
GTGATGATGATACTATTCTCCAAACAGATCATACTGAAAGTACAGCATGGGGACTTCAAGTCTTTCTACTTGAGGGACATTACTCACATATTAATTAAAGAAAACGTGGCATAACTCTCTGGGGGAAATAGGAAATTGTAACCTTCAGAAGCAGGCAAAAGATGAAGAAATCCCAGCATATTAAACACAAATGGTCGGGTGCCTGGGTGACTCAGTTGGCTAAGCGACTGCCTTCGGCTCAGGTCAAGATCCT
>NW_027864684.1:0-253 GCF_054177405.1 Leptonychotes weddellii
CACCTCTCTGTGCTCCGTCGCCCTCACCAGCTCGTCCCCTTCCCTGGCGCGGCGAGCTTCCCCGCATCCGACCTTCCCAGCTGCTGCTCCCTGCCCCAAAGCCCTTGCCCATCTCTGCTGCCTCAGCAACACTTCCTCATCCTCCCAGGCCCTGAACCCTTGCCCCCTCCCACCCATAAACCCTGCACAAATGGGGCGCCCTTCTGGCTCTTTGCCAGGCCTCCCAAAGGCTCCTGCTGCATTTCACTGAAAT
>NW_027864685.1:0-253 GCF_054177405.1 Leptonychotes weddellii
TTTGCAGAGGACGGAGCCGTCCCCACCCAGGTGCCTTGGCCCCCAGCTCCCCCTGGTTCTGCCCAGAGCATAAGTGACCGGCGGCCCCACTCCGTCTTGCAGTGGAGCGTGACCGCACCCTGGGCCACCAGGAGCCCCACTGGAAGGAGTTCCGCTTCGACCTGACCCAGATCCCAGAGGGCGAGGCAGTCACGGCCGCTGAGTTCCGGATTTACAAGCTGGCCAGCGCCCACCTGCTCAACAGGACCCTGCA
>NW_027864686.1:0-253 GCF_054177405.1 Leptonychotes weddellii
TGGATGTGGGGGTGACCAGCCTGACAGGTGAGGAAGGAGATGGGTTGCTATGGCGGCTTTCCTGCCTCCCTTCTCCCTTATTCTGATCCCAGTCCCTGGTTTTCTTTGGGGGCCTACCACGTTCTAACTCCCCTCCACCCTTTCCAGAAGTGAAGTCATGCCACATGACCCAAGATGGCCCAGTGAGACTCCATCCTATTGCTAAGACTAAGGAGGAAAAAAGAAGCCCTCTGTGTTGCCTGTGCTGGCCGAG
>NW_027864687.1:0-253 GCF_054177405.1 Leptonychotes weddellii
TGGAGATTGGGAGGATACCATTTTCACTCTCGGCCTCCAAAGCTGAACGGAAAGCTTGCAGGGAACTAAAGCTCCGGAGACAAACCAGAGCAGTTTACTTAGCCCTGACCAGGCAAGGGTGGGGCAATTCCGCCTCCGGCAAAGACATTTGGGAACCATGGCAACAGGACCCTCCCCCAGAAGATCAGCAAGAACAGCCAGCCAAGACCAAGTTTACCCATCAATGAGAACAGCAGAATTCCAGCGCTAGGGG
>NW_027864688.1:0-253 GCF_054177405.1 Leptonychotes weddellii
GGTACAGCAACCCAGTGGCAAAGAAACAAAGATCAGCTAATGTGGTCCCTCTGCCAAGTGACAGCAATGGGTTTAACCTTAAAACCTGAAGAATCAATAAAAAAGGATTTTCTTACTTCAAATATTCTCTTCAGAAGTCTGAATAATGATGCAACCTGAAAAAGTGAAAGACAAATCATCTAAACTTCATGATTACCCAGAGGACTGTCAATGACAATGGCACTCAGGAAGATTTTCCGGGGCGGGCGGGGGG
>NW_027864689.1:0-253 GCF_054177405.1 Leptonychotes weddellii
CCAGTGGGACTTGCCCTGCGGGGGCTGGGACACCGGCGCTCTGCATTCAGGCCGGGAAACCAGGACCAGGCTCGAGGTCAGAGTCCCCATGACTTTCACAGCAAATTTCTGTCTAACACAGAAACACTGTGTTGCAATCAGAGGAAGTATCAGGAGGACAAACCCTCGGGGCCCCCACGCCAGAGACGGCCGCTGACACTTCGCAGCATCCTCTGCGGGGAGGATGGACTAGCCTTTCCCGTCCTGGGTCTCC
>NW_027864690.1:0-1860 GCF_054177405.1 Leptonychotes weddellii
AAGTACCATACTGTCTTGATGATGACAGCTTTGTAATAGAGCTGGAAGTCCAGAATTGTGATGCCGCCGGCTTTGCTTTTCTTTTTCAATATTCCTCTGGCTATTTGGGGTCTTTTCTGGTTCCATACAAATTTTAGGATTATTTGTTCCATTTCTTTGAAAAAAGTGGATGGTATTTTGATAGGGATTGCATCGAATGTGTAGATTGCTCTAGGGAGCATTGACATCTTCACAATATTTGTTCCACCAATCCATGAGCATGGAACGTTTTTCCATTTCTTTGTGTCTTCCTCAGTTTCTTTCATGAGTATTTTGTAATTTTCTGAATACAGATCCTTTGCCTCCTTGGTTAGATTTATTCCTAGGTTTCTTATGGTTTTGGGTGTGGTTGTAAATGGGATTGATTCCTTAATTTCTCTTTCTTCTGTCTTGTTGTTGGTGTATAGGAATGCCACTGACTTCTGTGCATTCATTTTATATCCTGCCACTTTACTGAATTCCTGTATGAGTTCTGGCAGTATTAGGGTAGAGTCTTTTGGGTTTTCCACATAAAGTATCATATCATCTGCAAAGAGTGAGAGTTTGACTTCTTCTTTGCCAATTCAGATGCCTTTGATTTCTTTTTGTTCTCTGATTGCTGTGGCTAGGACTTCTAATACTGTGTGGAATAGCAGTGGTGATAGTGGACATCCCTGCCACATTCCTGACCTTAGGGGGAAAGCTCTGTTTTTCCCCATTGAGAATGATGTTCGCTGTAGGTTTTTCATAGATGGCTTTTATGATATTGAGGTATGTACCCTCTATCCCTATACTCTGAAGAGTTTTGATCAAGAAAGGATGCTGTACTTTGTCAAATGCTTTTTCTGCATCTATTGAGAGGATCATATGGTTCTTGTTCTTTTTTATTAATGTATTGTATCACGATTGATTTCCAGATGTTGAACCAACCTTGCAGCCCAGGGATAAATCCTACTTGCTCATGGTTAATAATCCTTTTAATGGACTGTTCGATCCTATTGGCTAGTATTTTGGTGAGAATTTTACATCCATGTTTATCAAGGATATTGGTCTGTAATTCTCCTTTTTGATGGGGTCTTTGTCTGGTTTTGGGATCAAGGTAATGGTGGCCTCATAAATCGAGTTTGGTTTTCCTTCCATTTCTATTTTTTGGAACAGTTTCAGAAGAATAGGTATTAATTCTTCTTGAAATGTTTGGTAAAATTCCCCTGGGAAGCCATCTGGCCCTGGGCTTTTGGTTTTTGGCAAATTTTTGATGACTGCTTCAATTTCCTTAGTGTTTATAGGTCTGTTCAGGTGTTCTATTTCTTCCTGGTTCAGTTTTGGTAGTTTATACATCTCTAGGAATGCATCTATTATTTCTTCCAGCTTATCTCTTTTGCTGGCATATAGTTGCTCATAATATGTTCTTATAATTGTATGTATTTCTTTGGTGTTGGATGGATCTCTCCTCTTTCATTTGTGATTTTATTTATTTGGGTCATTTCTCTTTCCTTTTTGCTAAGTCTCAACAGGTGTTTATCATTCTTGTTAATGCTTTCAAAGAACCAGCTCTTAGTTTCATTGATCTGTTCTACTGTTCTTTTGGTTTCTATTTCATTGATTTCTGCTCTGATCTTTATGATTTCTCTTCTCCTGCGGGGTTTAGGCTTTCTTTGCTCTTCTTTCTCCAGCTCCTTTAGGTGTACAATTAGGTTGTGTACTTGAGACCTTTCTTATTTCTTGAGAAAGGCTTGTATTGCTATGTACTTTCCTCTTAGGACTGCCTTTGCCGCATCCCAAAGATTTTGAACAGTTGTGTTTTCATTTTCATTGGTTTCCATGAATTTTTTTAATTCTTTT
>NW_027864691.1:0-253 GCF_054177405.1 Leptonychotes weddellii
CAAAGGAAACAGTCAACAAAACAAAGAGGCAACCCACAGAATGGGAGAAGATACTTGCAAATGACACTACAGATAAAGGGCTGGTATCCAAGATCTATAAAGAACTTCTCAAACTCAACACCCAAAAAACAAATAGTCAAGTCAAAAAATGGGCAGAAAACATGAAAAGACACTTCTCTGAAGAAGACATACAAATGGCTTACAGACACATGGTTATCTATTTAACCCAAGGTTCAGTCAGGGTTTACACATT
>NW_027864692.1:0-253 GCF_054177405.1 Leptonychotes weddellii
CCTTCTCCAGCCCTGCGGCCCTGGGCCCAGCACCCCTTCCCTCAGAGAGCCGCACTCCACCGCCTGGCCCACGGCAGCCTTTCTGTCCTCTGCTGGGAGTCAGGCCGGGTCTGGCCGCAGCTTCCTCTCTCCTCCCAGGGTGGTCGGGAGACCCCACATCTCCCCACAAAGGATGGGCACCTGGTGAGGACACATGGCTGGTCCAGGCTCCGGACCACAAAGCAAAGGGGAACAGTGGATGCTCAGTGGTCCC
>NW_027864693.1:0-253 GCF_054177405.1 Leptonychotes weddellii
ATTCGTTGGACACACGCTTCCCCAAGGCAAGGCAGGCTTCAGGCCCTGTTGTAAGCACAGGGCTCGAGGCCAAGCAAGACCCACATGCTCCTTGCCCGCTGCCCAGGCCAGTCTCCAGAAGACCGGCGTGAACGTGATGGACGGGCACCTTTAGTGTGTTCCCTGGACTGCCCCCCGGTTTGGCCGGGGGCCTCGCGTCCCGGCCCCTCCCTGTCCTTGTCCCTGCAGTGCGGGACTGGGGGGGTATGTGCAG
>NW_027864694.1:0-253 GCF_054177405.1 Leptonychotes weddellii
CCATGAGAGACTATGGACTCTGAGAAACAAACTGAGGGTTCTAGAGGGGAGGGCGGTGGAGGGATGGGTTAGCCCGGTGATGGGTATTAAGGAGGGCACGTTCTGCATGGAGCGCTGGGTGTTATACGCAAACAATGAATCATGGAACATGACATCAGAAACTAATGAAGTACTGTACGGTGACTAACATAACATAAAAAAATAAAAGACATAGTTCCATTTTTAAAAGCAAAAAAAAAAAGAGAGATTTGCT
>NW_027864695.1:0-253 GCF_054177405.1 Leptonychotes weddellii
GACTGCATCACCCAGGTGGCCCTCAATAAATTTTTTTTTTTAAGTGCCATTATGTGTGGAAGGGAAAACTGGAGAAGGAAAAAGTCTCACTTGAAATTTGACAGAAATTTTTGATAGCATTCCTAGAAAGAAAATGTAAGAAGAGAGGAAAAAAGAAAAAGACTAAAGAAAAATCAGCCTTAAAAAGTCCATTAAAAAAATTCATGGGAAATTTAGGCAATATGCTGGTATTTTAGGGCACATTTACTAGGAA
>NW_027864696.1:0-253 GCF_054177405.1 Leptonychotes weddellii
CCTTTTTCCCTCCTTCTCTTGTCCTCAGGCCTCGCTCTGGCCCAGCCCAGGTCTCCAGTCCTGAATGATTATGTGAGTGCATTTGATGCTTCGCTCTGGCCGGCACGTGCTCTTTTCAATCAGGCGAGCAAGCCCATCCGGTCGCTAGCGCCGCCTTGTGCTTTTCTGCTTGGGAGTGGAGCCACGGCCGTGGCCACAACGGGAGAGGCCACTTTGCTGTTCCCCAAATTAGAATGAAGACCCCTGACGACAG
>NW_027864697.1:0-253 GCF_054177405.1 Leptonychotes weddellii
CCTTTTTCCCTCCTTCTCTTGTCCTCAGGCCTCGCTCTGGCCCAGCCCAGGTCTCCAGTCCTGAATGATTATGTGAGTGCATTTGATGCTTCGCTCTGGCCGGCACGTGCTCTTTTCAATCAGGCGAGCAAGCCCATCCGGTCGCTAGCGCCGCCTTGTGCTTTTCTGCTTGGGAGTGGAGCCACGGCCGTGGCCACAAAGGGAGAGGCCACTTTGCTGTTCCCCAAATTAGAATGAAGACCCCTGACGACAG
>NW_027864698.1:0-253 GCF_054177405.1 Leptonychotes weddellii
TGGGTTGGTGCCCTTTGGCTTCCTTAGAACTCCGCACAGGATAAAAAGCACGGTAGGTCTGCACCATGGTTCTTGGTCACGAGGAGAAGCCTGCTGTGTCAGGAACGGCTTTGGCCCACTGAGCTCACCTCCATCCACTGACTGGGGTCATCAGGCAGGTGGCAGGGAGCTAAGGGTCCCGGAACCAAGCTGATAATAATGGACAGAAATTTGAAGGAAAAGATGGTTGCTTCTCCGAGAGACCAGGTTTCCC
>NW_027864699.1:0-253 GCF_054177405.1 Leptonychotes weddellii
GTAGGCTCAGTGTCCCCTGTTTACAGGAAAAGGTGGTAAGTCCTGTTGGAAAGGAGACCCATGATCTGAGGCCTAGAGAGTCACAGCATCCCTTCCCTGACCTGCCAGGGTCCTAGAGTGACAAATAGGGGGCAGAAGTACTGTCATCTCCTTATCCTTTGTTTCACTTGCACATCATTAACTGATCATTCAGTTCTTTCCCCCAAAGCTTGGCCTCTAATCCTTCTAAAACAGTGTGTCAGAAATCCAGCTC
>NW_027864700.1:0-253 GCF_054177405.1 Leptonychotes weddellii
CGCCTGGGTGGCTCAGTCGTTAAGCGTCTGCCTTCGGCTCAGGTCATGATCCCAGGGTCCTGGGATCGAGCCCCGCATCGGGCTCCCTGCTCCGCGGGAAGCCTACTTCTCCTTCTCCCACTCCCCCCGCTTGTGTTCCTGCTCTTGCTGTGTCTCTCTCCGTCAAATAAATAAATAAAATCTTTAAAAAAAAAAAAAAAAAGGAATGCCAAACTAAAATTATGGAAGACTCCCAGATATTTAAAAAACAAAG
>NW_027864701.1:0-1859 GCF_054177405.1 Leptonychotes weddellii
AAAAAAAAAATGGCTTACAATACCACCTGTCTCATAGAGTTGTCATGAAGATTAAGTGGGAAAAACATATGAAGTGCTTTGAACATTACCGGGCATGTAATAAGAGCTCAATACATTTAGCTAAATAATTATCAGTCCTAACATCGTTATAATTAGTACACCTAAATTTTCTCTGCAATTACCAATCCTAGGAGTATTGGCCATTAGAGAGAGCAAACATGAGAAGGCTTTGAGCCTGGTGAGATCAAGCCTGTGCTTGATAGGCACTGTATTAAATAAACACAAAGAGGTTTATTCCCCTTTTAATTCCCTTTTGAGCATTTGGATTATATTTAGGAAATAGATAATTTGATTTAAGTTTGTCTTTGACATTGCTCTAACAGGAGCTAATCTTCCTTTTCCCAAAAGAGAGATGAAACAACAGAACAAGTCTTGCCTGTGTGAGTATCCAGCTCTATTTTAATTACAATTTTATGGTTACCTTCCATTAATAAAAAGTAATACTGGCTTCCATTTATGGGGGAATATTATGCTTTCCATTTAAAAGTCATATGTGTAATAAAAATGAGTTAATTAAAATATTAAGTAAATAAAATAACTAAGTTGTGGATATCTCAACAATTATAAAGGCAGCACAGAATAAGTCAAGTTTGGGAAATGCTGATATAGTCCAACATTTTTATTTTACATAAGGGAAATCTGAGTCCTTGAAAAAAGTAACTTATCCAAGATTAGGATCCAGGCCTAATTAGTTTAAAAACTTACTGATGTGCATCAACATCATACCAGGTTTTATTATAGGGAATAATGTTCCATGGGTTCTAATTCTAACCCTATTAGACAATTTAGATTTTTATAGAGCAGGAACTTTTATCATTATTTAGCACTCATGTGCCTACCTTGCACAAAAGGACTGGATAATATTTGACTATTTGACCTGATCTCAAAAGAAAGAAAGGAAAAATGCCTACCAAAATAAAATTTTAAAAAGAGATGAATTTAAGAATTCTTAAACCTGGTTTACATTTAACCTAAGATGTGATGCAGAATTGTATTGATAAACATACTGCACTGTAAAACTGATTGTCATTGATGGATCTATTCTTATGTGAAACCTGCTCTATAGAGCACAACAAATACACTTCAAAATATTAAAGGAAAGAAGCTTTCTCTTCATGGCATGATTTAGAGAAATGATACGTTTCCCAAACTCCACTAGATAAATGATCACAAATATATTATCAAAACTGCAGCCTGAAATTTTTGCTCACATTTAATAAATTCCAATTCAATATGAAATTGCCTGCTAAATTACAGCCTAAAAACTGAGGGTCAATCTGATAACTAATGATTTGGTGTCATGAAAGGCAAAAAAAAAATTTTAGAAAGGACTAAATCTTTTCAAACCTAGTAATTTTAAAGCACAGGTATAAAACTGTTTAAAATAAAATTAAAGGGAAATAAGGAAGTATTGAAAATAAATTTTGGGGGGATGCTAAATAAATTCTAAAATTCTCCATAATTTTTTAATATTAAAATAAAGGATTAATTAATCAGCATTAATATAAGAATATCCACAGGTTGTGCAACTTTGAAATATGTCCATATGAGGGCAAGTTGTGTGAATTAATTTATAATAATATCATCATTTATTGATTGCTTACTTGGAAGTCATAGGACTTAACAGCTTGAAATATCTCATGTAACTATGACAGTCTTCTAAACTAACCTAATAGAGGAGAAAACCAAGGTATAGATCAGCTATAAGGAGAGTCAGAATTTAAACCCAGGTCTGATTCCAAAGCCATGAATCTCAGCTCTACTCTTCTTTCCTGATTTACATTTATATTCATGCTTTA
>NW_027864702.1:0-253 GCF_054177405.1 Leptonychotes weddellii
CCTTTGAAACATTCATTATACTTTAAATTATTGCCACGTCTAATTGAAATTCAATTAACTTTCTTCCTTCCATTGTTTCCAAAGAGCTGTTTTTCTCTGTGTGTTTTGCACATAACTCTGCGGTGACACAGATGGAAAATCTAGTTAACACATTACGAGACGGGCTATGGTGTTCAAAGCAATGAACTCAATCAACTTAAAAACCCTTCGATGGCTGAGCAAGATTAAAACAGAGTTACAAAAGCAGAGCATC
>NW_027864703.1:0-253 GCF_054177405.1 Leptonychotes weddellii
GTGCGCTCTGCGGGCGTGGACAGACGCATCGTGACGTGCGTCCAGCTTTAGAGTGTCATACAGAGTAGTCTCCCTGCCCTGAAACCCCCACTGCCCTCACCCCACCTCCCGCCACCCCAACGACCACTGGTCTCTTTACGTCTCCGTCCTTGTGCCTTTTCCGGAAGGTCACAGGGTTGGAATCCCACGGCGTGTGGCCTTCTCAGATGGGCTTCCTTCACCGAGTGACACGCGTCTGGTTTCTTCCCTGTCT
>NW_027864704.1:0-253 GCF_054177405.1 Leptonychotes weddellii
TGCTGAGCAGGGAGCCCGACGTGGGACTCGATCCCGGGACTCCAGGATCATGACCTGAGCCGAAGGCAGTCGCTTAACCAACTGAGCCACCCAGGCGCCCGCTACATGTGTTCTTTAAAGGAGGCACAGGATCAAACACTAGTCCGACTGGTTTATTCTAGTGCAGGAGGTCAGGTACAGTCATGAGTCCTAGCATCTTCGGGTGCAGAGTCTTGAATGCTTTTTGTGTCTCAAGTGCTGATTCATTTTTATT
>NW_027864705.1:0-253 GCF_054177405.1 Leptonychotes weddellii
TTAATCTCAGGAAACAAACTGAGGGTTGCTGGAGTGGTGGGGGGTGGGAGGGCTGGGGTTGCTGGGTGATAGACATTGGGGAGGGTATGTGCTATGGTGAGCACTTTTAATTGTGCAAGACGGATGAATCACAGACCTGTACTTCTGAAACAAATAATATATTATATGTTAAAGGGAAAAAAAAAGGTAGTAGGAAGGGAAAAATGAAGGGGTGGAAATCGGATGGGGAGAGGAACCATGAGAGACTATGGAC
>NW_027864706.1:0-253 GCF_054177405.1 Leptonychotes weddellii
ATCTTAAAAAAAAAAAAAAAAGACTCCAAATAGGCTCCAGCTAATGAGTGGAGCTGTTTAGCTGGAACCAAAGACTTTATGACTGAGTGAAGGTCAGTATTTCATACTGCTCATGAAATTAACAAAAAAACGCAGTTTTGCTGCATGGGCCTTTGCATCAATTATGCCAGAAATACCTCGGGAGTTTGCTAAATATTCAGATTCCTGGATCCCACCCTAAAGTTCCTAAGTCAGAATTTCTGGGGGGGTTGTA
>NW_027864707.1:0-253 GCF_054177405.1 Leptonychotes weddellii
ATTAAGTGTAGTGGAAACCTCAGTGTATGAAAAACAGAAACAAATCTTTAAATATTAAAATCAAAATAACTGAACAAAAGGTAAATGGACTTTAGTTACAATATTTTGGAAACTTAATTAATCCCTATTCTTTTAAATATGCATATATTTTCTAAAGACTCTCAGTAGATTTTGCAAATAAGGCATTTGAACCAAATGACCAAAGTGAACTGTGAGACAGGGAAGTCACTTGTTTGAGGAGAAGACCAGATCT
>NW_027864708.1:0-253 GCF_054177405.1 Leptonychotes weddellii
ATCTAAAACTAATGATGTAATGTATGGGGATTAACATAAGAATTAAAAAAAAAAAAATACCTTTGGATTTCCACTCAAGGAATTTTTCTGTTTGAGTTCCACCAGATGCTTATGTCCATGTAGCTTAAAATTTAAACATATATTATTCAAATTGCTTAAGGTTTATAAATCTGCTACCTGGGAAGATAATGTAAAAGTCAGTAATGATGCATAAAAAAATACTTTACCCAGCTCTGCAGGAATGCAAAAAAAA
>NW_027864709.1:0-253 GCF_054177405.1 Leptonychotes weddellii
CTATAGCTGCCACCAGGCTCAAGATAGGCAGCACTGCCAGCCGTGTGTGTGTGTGTGTGTGTGTGTGTGTGTGTGTGTGTGTGTGTGTGACTTGCCAGCAGGAGATGGAATGCCTTCTCCTGATCGCTATTGTTCTGAGTTGTAGGCACACTTCTGCTGTGTTTCCAGTCGAGTGTCACCGTTTCCAGGGTCTTGCCTCGTTGCAGTTCATGTTAAATGTTTCCAGGCTGCTGCCGACACTGATTCCACACTG
>NW_027864710.1:0-253 GCF_054177405.1 Leptonychotes weddellii
AGAACGAGAGTGAGAGAGAGAGCAGGAGTGGTGGGGAGGGGCAGAGGAAGAGGAAGAAGCAGACTGTGCTGAGCAAGGAGCTGGATGCAGCTCCATTCCAGGACCCCAGGATCATGACCCGAGCCAAAGGCAGATGCTTAACTGACTGAGCCATCCAGACATCCCAAATGACAAATTTCTTTTTTTTTTTTTTTAAGATTTTATTTATTTATTTGAGAGAGAGAGAATGAGAGACAGAGAGCATGAGAGGGAG
>NW_027864711.1:0-13204 GCF_054177405.1 Leptonychotes weddellii
ATGATACATGTCTTTCTCTGTTTGACTTATTTCACTCAACATAATACCCTCCAGTTCCATCCACGTCGTTGCAAATGGCAAGATCTCATTCCTTTTGATTCTGCCATATTCTCTTGATGAAATCAGTCATGAGCCCAGCCCTTAGTCACCATGGACATTCATGAATTCCAGGAGGCATCATTCATTGGAGGTCACCGATGTAACAGTCTACCTCACCAACATCAAGGGCTCCCCAACAAAGAGCCCCACCCGGATCATCCTAAAGTGAAGCTTAAATTATGTTCACCCTCAGAGATCCTGATCAGATTTTTAGTTGCCTGCTATTAAGTGTGTGCAGACCACAATCCACTGATACCTGAGACAACTGAAGAAAGCCTCCAACAGAGGAGACAAAAAAAAACCAGAAAAAAAGGGGAGGGACAAAAAGCAAATTGAAGGAATCAGAAACCATATATATATACACACAGATTATGTGTATCACAATTTAGAAACTGTATGTGTAAATATATTCATGCACATATAAAGACATATTCAGAAAGAACAATCAAAAAGACTTAGGGAATTGAAAATATATTGCAAAATTGAAAAACTAACTGGGTGATTTGGAAGATAAAGTTAGAGATACCTCTCAAAAAGTAAAGCAAAAAGAGAGGGAGAAATATAAGAGAAATTAAAAAAAAATTAAAACCAGGAATCAGTTTCAGGACATTTGAATCATGGGCACTCTGGAGGGGAAAGTTGAGGATTTGGAATAGAGATTATCAATAAAAAATTATAGTCAGTCTCTAGAACTGAAGAACCTTAATTTTCATAATGAAAGGGATCACTGAAGGCCCAGAATTAGGGATGAAAATACACCCACACCAAAGCAAATATTCTATAATTTCAGAGTACAGAGGACAGAGTACAGAGTACAGAGCTTTCAGAAAGGAGTGGGGCGGGGGGGGGAGCAGAAATCCAAATGGCTTCAGCTTTCTCAAAGCAAAGCTGGAAGCATGAAAATAATGGAGCTCTGTTCTCAAAATTAAAAAAAGGAGATTATTTCACACTTAAAATCCCATTTAGCCGGGGCGCCTGGGTGGCTCAGATGGTTAAGCGTCTGCCTTTGGCTCAGGTCATGATCCCAGAGTCCTGGGATCAAGCCCCACATCGGGCTCCTGGCTCAGCGGGGAGCCTGCTTCTCCCTCTCCCTCTCTCCCTGCTCATGCTCTCTCTCTGTGTGTGTCTCAAATGAATAAATAATCTTAAAAAAAAAAATCCCATTTAGCCAAAATACCAATAAAATGTGTTGGTAGAATAATGACATTTTTAACATCTTAAGAAATAATCTCCCATGAACTCTTTCTGTGGAAACTCCTGGAGGATTACTTCCACTACAATGAGTAAACCAAGAAGGCAAGAAGAAGGGGAGATACAGGAGTAATGCAAAGGGCTTCTCTAGGTTGCTGGTGCAGGGAGAACACCAGATGACAGCTGGCACCCAGGCTTGGAGTATGACCAGTCCATCTGGAGAACGTGACTCAAGATCCAAGGGCTGCCATCATCATCCCCTCTGCCATGCTACCATCTTTTTAGCCTGAGACATGAACTAGAGAAAGGATTCCATGAAAACAAAATAAATCCTGGAAGAGAAAATAACAACAAAAGGAACATAATCAAAATCAAAACCAAATTCTAGGAAACAGAGAATGAAACCTAAGAGGCAGGCTAAGGGAGTTCAGAATTAACAGCAGAAGGGGAAGCTGGGGTAATAGCTGTGTCCTGCATCTACTCTCTGGGCCTGGAGAGCAACCAGCCCACATGGAACAGGAGCAGAAGTTTATCTGAGGAATGACTTTGAGAAAAAAAAAAACTTGGATTGGATGGAGTCTCTGATAGGATTGAGTTGGTGGAAAATTATAATGAAAGGTTATCAAAAGGTGGAAATAATTATAAATAGGCACAAAAAAATTTTTTTAAATGAAAAAATGCTAAGATTTATTTATTTATTAGAGAAAGAGCATGCAAGCACTGAGCGGGGGGAGGAGCAGATGGAGAGGGAGAAGCAGGCTCCCCGCTGAGCAGGGAGCCCGACGTGGGGCTCGATCCCAGGACCCTGAGATCATGACCTAAGCCAAAGGCAGATGCTTAACTGACTGAGCCACCAGGCGCCCCCAGACTATTATTTTTAAAAAAGGAAAGAAAATCTAATCGCGGTACCCAACAATGCTCAGCTGTATAGTTTTGTCTAGCTATAGGAATATAAATACTGCATATTTTTAAACCAAAAGGCATATTATAACTCTACCAAGAGGATGAGTGCACACAGAAAAAATGGCAGTATAAGAGAGCTAAATCTTCATTTCCCCTAATAAGAAGTGAATAGATAAGAGAGAAGTATAAGCCTATTATTTAGAAATAACTATCTGCTTATATTATTTTGATTGCATAAAATTAATTTAAAATAATTGATAGTAAGGGGAAAAAGTATGCTGTTATTAAGAAAAGTATGTGGTGGGCATCTGGGTGACTCAAGTCATGATCCCAGAATCCTGGGATCGAGCCCCCATGGGGCTCCCTGCTCAGTAGGGGGTCTGCTTTTCCCTCTCCCTCTCCCCACTTGTGCTCTCTCTCTCTCGCTTGCTCACTCTCTCAAATAAATACACAGAACCTTAAAAAAATATATATATATATATGTGGTGTGCAGCCTTGCTGAAGGACCTGGGATGGTTTCCCTAAGGAATTGTTCACTATGAGACTTTTCTAGTGATTAGGAATTAGTAGGGAGGAGGGAGAGGGATGATAAGGAAGAAAGCATTCCAAGCAGTAGGGACTAGCATGTGTAAGAACCCTTCGGAGGGCAAAAGCCGGACATAATCAAGATCCTGGGAAAAAAACCTTTGTGACTTGAGCAGAGAAGACATGCATGGCATACAATTAAGCTAAAGCAGCAATAAATAGCCAGAGCATATGGAGCCTTTGGGCACATGAAACATCATAGACTTCATCATTAAGGCAACGGGCGCTCATTGACTGGCTTTAAACTTTAACTTTTAAAACGCTACTTTGGCTGCTGTTCTGGAGCCTGGGTTGCAGGAGGCAAGGGGCCATGAAGAGATGCTATTTATCAAGATGGTTCAGTAAGACAGGACAGTATGGTGAAAGGAAAAGCCCAAAGCCACTCAACATTAACATGCAGAGCCACATCTACAACCGCTTGGTGGGCTCAGTCAGTAGAGCATGCGCTTCTTGATCTTGGGGTCATGAGTTGGAGCCCCACGTTTTAACATCCACAACCAAGATCCTGGATCCATAGGCTAGTGCTTGGCCTCTACCCTGCATTGCAAGATGACAATTTTAGCTTTAGTGTGAACATGAGGATAAAATAAAAAGAATGGAAGCAAGATGGAAATGTCTATTTTGACCAGGGAAGAGATAAACAGTTTATTAGCCCATGTTAGCACATGGAGTTGCTGATTCATTCATTCATTGAGCCAGTATTTTTAAGCACCAGCTATATGCTAGGCACTATTCCTAGGAATACAGCTAAAAACAAACAAACAAACAAGAACAAACAAACAAACAAACAAAAACAGAGTCTCTGATGTCTTCCATTATAGAGTTTTCATTCTACCTGGGTAGACAATAAAAGCTAGGAAAAAAAAAAACTCAATTAAGATTAAGGAGATAGTGTTACCAGGATGGGGAATGTGAGGTACTATCATAGGTAAGGTGGGTAGGGAGGCTGTCTATAACCTGATGTTTGATAGGATGCCTACATGAAGTGGGGGAGCCAGTTAGTTAGCTGGGAGAGGGACATTTTGTTCAGAGAATAGCTTCCCAGGCAGAACTGAAGAGTAAAAGTCTTGCACCAAGAGTTTTACTAGACCTGTTGAAGATGCAGCAAAGCTGGACTGGAGGAAGCAAAAGGTGAATAATTGAAGATGAGGGTAGAGAAGTAGCCAGGAAAAGATAAAATAAAACTCTGCCCATACTAAGTCTTAATAAATTAAAGATCAAAAGCTATATATTAGAGGCAGTATTTCTACGTCTGTACTATGGTAATAGACCCTCGGTTGATTTTCTTGTCTCTACTCAGCCATCATGTGCAAGATTGCCAGGTAGAGTTTCCTAATGCACAGATTTTATTACATACTTTTTCTCTTCTCAGGAATCTTTATTAGTGTTGCCAGCTCAAAAGCAAAGTCCTCAGTTCTAATATTTATCGGCCAACCCCTCCTCAGCCAGCCCTCTTCTTTCTACACAAACTTGTCTCCTTGTATGCCCCAGAATGGGGTCCTCGGTTCAGTCTCTCCATCCTCCTTACTGTCCTCTGAAAAGCATTCTATGACTGTTTCTGTATCCTTCAGTGCTCAGTGCAATTCATGTTCTTCACGGATTCAACCGTGTACTCGATATCCATTTTTTAATGTCTGATGCATGCAATGCACTTTACTAGGCCATTTGGAGGACACTAAAATGAAAACAATATGGTTCTTGCTCTCAGTGTACTTAAATAATAAGAAGATACCAATCACTATAATGTAATGCTAGAAATGGGATGAACCATTGAAGAGGAACACTTGTTGCTATGAAAATATCTCTTTCAGTTGAAGCGCTCCGGGACAACTCCACCCCTTGATAACCTTTATTACCTTGAATTCTTGGGGCACCATTAGAGAATGCCTTGGACTTACTCTCTTTCTCATGGGTGTTTATTTTGCCCCCTAAACTAGACTATAGCCTCCCTGAGGTCAGGAATGTTGTCTTCTGCTACTTTCCAGTGGTTACCAAGACTTCCCAAGGAGTCTAGCACACCCTGTGTAGTCTCTAAATGCTGACGGGGTGAAGGTGGGTTGAATTTGAATCCAAAGCACCAATTACACTATTATGTGATCTGATTCAAAGCAACTTCCCTACACCATAGTCACCACCCAGTGGACTAACTGGGAATTGGAGTTTAAAATCTTACCAGTAAAGAATGTCTGAGCACCATATATATTTGGTCTTTTGATTTGGACTGACAGCCCATCTGCAATTCTTCCATTAAATTTAAGTGAGTGAATCACAGTTCATTATGGTACCAATATTGGGTATATTTGAATTGAAAGTGTTCAATCTGAGTGATAATATGAATGGAAGGCAGCTGTTATGTTCGAGTTAAGTGATGTGAGCTGCAGTGGGGATGTGGATAACATACCAGGAACTTTGAACACAATGCTTTTCATTTTTTAACTAATATCAAGATTGCATGGGACCTCGCGATTATGGGAGGACACTGAGAATCCATAGCCCAGTCCTACTTTAAAGATAAGGTGGCTTGGGTTTGGAGAGGGGAAGTAATTTACCTAAGATGACAATGATTCGGTAGCAAAGCTGGAGTTAGAGCCCTGGGCACCTGCTCTCGTGCTGACCCATTCTGTTGCTCGGCACAGCCTTTTTGGAGGCAGCGACGCTCAGAAAAATGATAATTCATATGACTGCCTCCACTCACTGCCACTCTCTCCTATCAGTGGGCACCACCTGGAAAAAAAAGGCAGTAGGGCATCCTAGTGCACAGGGTTTTTCCATTTTGCCAACAGATTACGCTCATGCTTTGGGGGAAAGAGTAACCTTAAAATGATGAATGTTTGTCCTATTAAAAGCTCCTCCAGCACAGGCATTATTGATAGTGTGTAAAAAGGCCATCCATTTTAGTGCAAATGAAAATTGAAATGGAGAGAACATCATGTCTTTTTTTCTAATATATGATGCTAGCTCGGGAGCTGTGTGATTGGTGTAAGCTGAAAACCTCTGTCCAAAGTCCTTGTGACCTTCGTCTTCTTCCTCCCCACTGGTGATCGCAGGGACTTGATCAGAAAGGAAGCTAGCTTCCAAACATCTATATAATAACGTCTGCAGGCTTCAGTAGGGTACTCAAGGACTCTCATAATCTGGTATCAATCTACTCCCTGGATATCTCCCATCACTTTCAGTCTCCAAATCAACCTGCTAGTCATTTGAGATGATTACCGTTATTATTTCTAGGTCATTGTATGTTCTTCCAGTCTCCTACATAAGATGTTTCCTCTGCCTTTTTGATCCCTTCCCATGTTTCCTGCAAGCCTGAGTCATTTCTCTTCTTTCTCAGTCCAGCCCCCAGTGACCCCACTGGGTCCTTCTCCCACCCACCCCCTTCCGTCTTTTAAGCTGCGTGAACTATGGTGTCATCAGGACATTTCCCATGCTCTTTAAGTTTATTAAGGGTATTCATATTAATGGAATTACGGTCAGGTGTATGTCTGTCCCCTCATCTAGCAGGCGTACTTACTGAGAGCAGACAGCTGAAGCATCTTTGTGTCTCCAGTGCCCCGCACATTGCCTAGAAGCCTGCAGGCAATTGAACATTTGCCTAAAGAAGGAAACTATCAATGAGTGGTGAGTGAATGAGTACCACGTGTAAGATCAGAAAGCTTCACCGTGGGCGCCTGGGTGGCTCAGTCGGTTAAGCGACTGCCTTCGGCTCAGGTCATGATCCTGGAGTCCCGGGATCGAGTCCCGCATCGGGCTCCCTGCTCGGCAGGGAGTCTGCTTCTCCCTCTGACCCTCCCCCCTCTCATGCTCTCTCTCTCTATCTCATTCTCTCTCTCAAATAAATAAATAAAATCTTTAAAAAAAAAAAAAAAGAAAGCTTCACCATGTGCATACTTCTTCTTTAAGCAGACCGTCTCAGCTCTAGACGCAATCTTAGCTGTAATCAGTCCCCACGATCAGGAATTGAGAGCCTCTACCTAGGCTATCACCTCAGTTGCCAAGAGTTGTGTCATCTGCATATCACCAAGCAAGAGCTTTCTGGCAGAAATATGGTGCTCACCTGAAAACAGCTTCGTCTTTTAAAATGAAGCGATCTTTTTCAGTGACATGACAGAGCACTTGGGACCCTCCATGCTGCATAATTAACATCCATGCATTAATGTTTCTACTTTGTCACTGGGTTTGAACCCTTCGCTGGTGATCATTATCTGGTGATATGAGAATTTCAGAGTAAACTGGCAGTTAATTTAACAGCATTTAGGACTAATGAGAGTAAAGGTGTCGGGATGAAATACACGTTTCTTTGAAAACTCGGGTAACTCCTGCAACTATTTTGAAACCTGGTTAAGCATACAAACCTTAAAAGCAGCAGGATGAAAGAACAGCTGAATTTTGATTTAGTTCAGACGGGGAACCATTAGGGAGGCAGCGTGGAAAAATGAAAAGAGGATTAGGCTCAGAGCCAGAAGGTCTGGTCTAAGATTTGAAATCCTTGCTTCACCTGTTCTCAGCTTTGCCGCCTTCACTGCCTCCATCGCTTTTGTCCGGAAACTGTACATGTGAATTTCTACATTGCAGCACTGTTGATGATAAAGTGAAATAATATATACGTAAGCTCCCTCTCATTCTCTCTCGCAAATAAATAAAATCTAAAAATATATATATATACGTAAGCTCCAAATCTGGCGTGCAATTGGTGCTCAATAAATGTCCCTTCATTTCTCCTTCAAAAAGAGAACATTCTGACAGGACATTTGTTATATTGCTGTGTCCTTCGTGAGCTTGGGAAAAACAGCAGATTCAAAAATGGGGATGAAGTGGCATCATACATGCATAAGGAGGTAAGATCACTCAGGAGCTTACTAAACCACTTCAGACTTATTTCAAATTGAGAGAAATCAGAGGGTCTACTTAATCTTACAGCCCTACTGGTTCAGCAGCTGAAACCTCTGGATAGATAAAATGAATAGGGCATGTCTAATACCGAGACTAGCCTCTTAACTCATAACTCAGACTTAGCATGGTGGAAAAATCAGGGGCTTTTGTAGCCAGCTAGAACGAGGTTCAAATTCTGGCTCAGCTCCCTTCCTAACCCTGATTGTCATTTAATCCTTTGCAATGAAGTGACCAGCCTCTCTGAGTACAATTCTTTTGTTGGTAAAAGTGGAGTAGAGTCCTACCTCATAGGCTGGCTCTGAGTATTACATTTGATAATGCATATAAGCAGCTAATACGGCACCTGACTCCTGGCGGGTGCATGACAATCTAGTTTTCTCCCCAACTTTAATCTTAGCATTGGTTTTCCCTAGTAGACTGGGAATTGATCACTCTAAAGTATTAGAGCTGGACAGGCTTGTGGGGATCATCTCCCCCAGAATTTTAAAGTTCTATCACATGAATCCCTGGGGTTTCTCGGAGTGGTCCTCCATGGCACCTGAGGGATGGCAGAGTTCTCCATTTTAAGCTGTTTTATGTTTAAAAGAATGGGTGATACTCCTAACAAGGCAAATATCAATAGAACAGAAGTCTGCAAACCAGTGATCTGTGGCGACCCCTCATTTGATAGCCGAGTGAACTCAAGCCAGTGAAGGGTTAGGGCTTGCCAGAAATCAGATACTTAACACAGAATTGGGTTATGTTGTTCTCAGACCCATGATGACCAAAATAATTGAGGAGAAACTCTTCCATGAGAAATTTCATGTCTCCTACCTTTCGTGAGTTTTTCTTCCCAAGTCCCCTCTTCTCTTTACCTAAACCTCACAATCTTGCCTAAAACTAATTCTTTTTTTTTTAAAGATTTTATTTATTTATTTGAGAGAGAGAATGAGATAGAGAGAGAGAGCATGAGAGGGGGGAGGGTCAGAGGGCGAAGCAGGCTCCCCGCTGAGCAGGGAGCCCGATGCGGGACTCGATCCCGGGACTCCAGGATCATGACCTGAGCTGAAGGCAGTCGCTTAACCAACTGAGCCACCCAGGCGCCCTAAAACTAATTCTGTTTACAAAGCAATTTATATAAGAGATAGTCAAATATTTCTATCACATTAACCATATCATATTATTTAAAAGAAAAAGGACAGTGCCCTGTGTCATGGGTGACACACTAGAGAGGGGGGAATGGCATTTGGATCTGGAATGGGGGTAGAGAAATAAACCAGCGAGCTATCTTTCTAGGACAATTGAAGATAGCGTCCCATGAACTGTGGAATATGGTATAATCAGCTTTCTGTAGAAAGAAGCACATAAACATATGAATGCACTTACATCAGGTTTGGGCGTCAGAGCTGAGTTCTAATTCTGACTCTACCACTCGCTCGCTGTGGACCTTGAGCAAGTCGCTTCACCTGTTAGTCCTTCCCTACCTATGAAACGAGACATGTGAACAAGTATTTTGATGGTCCCTCCAAATTTGAACATTCTCTGATGATAGCTGAAAATGACATCTATCTTCTTCCACTCCACACTTGTCATATGCCAAGAGGGGTGAAGGTTTGTAATAGAGGACCTCTCAAGCCTTTTAAAGTGACTTTTCTTCAAGTACTTGGCTCTGTTGCTGGGACATTGGTTTATCAGAGGATGCTGCCTTTTGTCCCTGGTCCTATCATCTGTGGCAGCAACAGCAACAGCAATAAAATGGGTCAATTAACCTATGAAAGTTACTTTACTAAATTTGCTTTGATCCCTGTTTGGTCACAGCCCATCAGTTTTGTTTCGTCCTCCTCCAGCACGTAGCTCTTGTTTGGAAATCCATCAAACTTTCCTTCCCCGACTGAATTTAGTGTTCTTGTTCTTATCATCAGTCTCTGTAGCCTTCAACTCAGCAAGGTTTATTCTGGATCACTCCAGTACATTATGAGCAAAGCAGTTCTCCTAATGTTGGACCCACACTAGTTGGAGACACTAAACATCATTCCTCTTTCTGTTATATATTTAGCTGGATGATTGCAAGACTGAGATTTGTTACTAGATGCCAATTTATTGTCTAATGATTCTTTATTTTGCATTTGGCTCTGAAGCATACATTTTAACACTGCAGCTTATATCACACACCCAAACTGGGATTATGGTGGCAGTTTGGCATACAGTGAGGGGCATAGTTGTCTTGGGACAATTAGATATGTTAGGTGTTGTGGCAGGCTTACATGAAATAGATACTCCTTTAGAGGTTGACAAAGTATCTTACATAATGTGCTGTTACAGATGACTTCTATTTTACTTTTCGGCTGTTTGTGGGAAGTGAGGAGAAGAACTTGAAAGAAGGATCAATATTTTCCTACTTTATGAATATGCAAAATAATTTCTTAAAAACCTACCAGGGGTCAAACCTCATAAAAAAGCAATGCAGCTCAGAAATGAAGGGCGCTGGTTTTATGATTTGCAAACTCCTTCCATGGAGTAACCTCCAAAAGATTCCAAATGATCTGGCTCTTTCTTCTTCCTCCATTTTGTCTGCAGTTCCTCTCTTGCTCACATACACACTGGCTTCCTCTCTTCCAGACTGAAGGTCTTTGCACAGACTGCCCCTCTCCCTGGGGTGCGCCTGCTCTTTCGCCTGCTTCACCATGTCTAGCCAACCTCTAAGCTCTAACCTCAGTCTCAGCTGATGTGCCCCTTTCTCACAGAGAACCTTGCTTTTCCCAGAGAAGATCCATGTCTTCCCCATTTTCCTCTCTCATGTCACCATGAACTCTGCCTTTATAGCCTTTACTATGTAGTTTTCATGTCATTATTTAAAGTACATCCCACCTCTTTCCCAAAAGTTGAAACTATGTCAGGGACCATGCTTATTTGCTTTTACCAAATATCTCCTACTCAGGACATCATGGAAACTCACTAAATATTTCTATGTCAGTGAATATTTGCCCTCCCATTACTCATTCATTCAACTCTGGACTCAGCCTCATATGACTACTGTACATCTTTGGATGTGGTGGATACCAACTTACTATAAAAATGGCAACTGATGAAAAATTTAATTTTATAATAAATACTGATCATATTAATTTACATTAATATAATCTCATTACTTATATTTCAAATGAATATTACTAATTGTTTTTTAAAGATTTTATTTATTTATTTATTTAGTTATTTGAGAGAGAGAGATCATGGTGGGGAGGGGCAACGGGAGAGGTAGAGATAGAATCTCAAGCAGACTCCACATACTGATCATGGAGCCCTGTGTGGAGCTCGATCCCACGACCCCAAGATCACGACCTGAGCCAAAATCATGAGTCAGATGCTTAACTGACTGAGCCACCCACACACCCCATTACTAATTCTTATTTAGGGATTGTTTTGTAGCAAAGATAAGGTATCCACTCAATGATACCCAATATAAAGGCTATATGAGAATCTACTAGAACCAGTTCAGAGAACAGAACTGCATATCATGGGACTGAAAAGTGTTTAGGCAACCTCTCAGTCTTCTCTTTTTTTGGCTCTATGGTAATATTTGTTTTGCCACTTTCTGAACATGTCATGATTATCTTTGTTTCAGAATGCTTTTCTCAGTGAGACTCTTAATTTCTTCCCCCATAACTGTGGCTTACACGGACAATAGCTTGTCATGAACTTGATTCTATCCCTAACTGTATGTGACTTCCAACTCCAGTGCTCAGCATTGTCATAGTCAGGCTCTGCCTGGCTTAGCTCAAACTCTCAAGAGGAAGATGTGGTCATTGGTTGTTGTCTATTCATAAGAGTATTCTTTAGGACCTTGCTAGAAAGGTCTTTGTAAAGACCTGCATTGTGGATCCAGAGCCCTGAATCAAATGTTCATGCTCAGTATACTGCTTTGAATAAGAAAATAGAGAGGTAAAGAAAATTTTGGAATCTCCCTATCAAAGTATTTAATGATGTAATCTTGGTGTTGACTTCGGAAATATGTATTTATTTGGGTTATTCTCCCATGGGGAATAAGGAACTTACTCCTTAATGACCAAAAGATAACTTGGGGGGTATGACTATTATGATAATATTATTAAACCAGAGGCCGAAGCAAGTCTTCATTCTTGGGTTTGACTTTGTTTCCCAAGAGTAGGGATATTGTCTATTAATCAGATTCTGTCTTGAGTGTTTCTGACCACTTTGTAGGTGCAAGGTGAACAGTTAGTTGGCTGGCCACTTGTAGAAATGTGGAAGCTTCTACAGTTAATGCAGGTTGTCCAAATGATGCCCATACTCCAGGCTTCTGAATGTGAGTCATGCTAGTAGGAACCTAAGTATTAGGGTTTGGGAGCAGGGATGCAGTTAAATATCATGCCAATTCTCCTTTTCTGAGTTCTGAATCCATTGAGCTAGACAAAAGATTAAGGAAGAAGGAGAAATGAATAATTTTATTACTTGTTTAAGCCAAAGTTGAGAATAAGACATAGCTATGGCACACAATGGGCTTCCCTCTTGCCTCCCTCTCCTATGCCCTTCCCCCATCCTCTTTGAATTATAGGCCAATTGTCAAAATTCGACTAATGAAAGCCCCAGCTCCAGACTGAAAACTTCAAGGAATTGCTAACTCCAATCTTATTCAAATTGCTCTAGAGATGAAAAAAATGATGAAAAGCTACCTGACTTATTTTATGATAGTCTGATCTTGATACTAAAACCAAAGGAAAATGTGAGTGAAGAAAATTATAGGCCAATTTCATCTACTAACAAATAATAAAGTCTTAAATAGATATTAAGCAAACAGAGTCTAGTTGTTCATACACAGACAGAAATGGATTTACCATGGTGATAATGAAATTTAAGTCTCAGAGTCATTCTAGGTCATATTGTTTAATTTGGATTTTTAATTTAATTTGGGATCTTTTTTCTTAAGGAGGGTCCTCCAAATTGCATAAGTTTCAGGTCCCGTAGAACTGGATCATCTCCTTACGTACCCATGTACACAAACATACACATACAATTATTCTAGGAATGCAAGAATCTATTGACATAACTAATCACAATAATAGGAAAAAAAGAGAAAAATATGATCACCTAAAGAGATAGGGAAAAAAAGCACTGGATAAAATTCAACATCTATTCTTTTGTGTGTGTGTGTGTGTGTGTGTGAAATAACTCAGGTATTTCTTTCTTTCTTTTTTTTTTTCACTGATATATTTTATGATTTTTTATTGTTATGTTAATCACCATACATTACACCATATATTACATCATTAGTTTTAGATGTAGTGTTCCATGATTCATTGTTTGTGCATAACACCCAGTGCTCCATGCAGAACGTGCCCTCTTTAATACCCAACACCAGGCTAACCCATCCCCCCACTCCCCTCCCCTCTAGAAGGGTTTGTTTGTTTGTTATTCAGAGTCCATCGTCTCTCATGGTTCATCTCCCCCTCCGATTTCCCCCCCTTCATTCTTCCCCTCCTGCTATCTTCTTTTTTTTTTTTTCTTAACATATATTGCATTATTTGTTTCAGAGGTACAGATC
>NW_027864712.1:0-1859 GCF_054177405.1 Leptonychotes weddellii
TGACTTATTTCACTTAGCATAATACCCTCTAGTTCCATTTCATTTTTTTGATGGCTGCATAATATTCCATTGTTTATTATATATATTTTTAAGTATTGCTTATTTATTTATTAGTCCTGACTATATTTGTTTTCTATTTATTTTTTTAAAAGATTTTATTTATTTATTTGAAAGCGAGAGAGAGCACAAGTAGGCAGAGTGCTAGACAGAGTGAGAGGGAGAAGCAGAATTCCCGCTGAGCAGGGAGTCCAATGTGGGACTTGATCCAGGACCCTGGGATCATGACCTGAGCTTAAGGCAGACCAATTAACCAATTGAGCCACCCCGGTGCCCAATATTTTTGTTTTCTAACTCACAAATTTCTTCTACCTTTATTATTTGCTGTCTTCTCTTTTCTAACTTTTCAGTTGGATATTTAATTAACTTTCATATTTTATTTTTATGAATAGGAGTATTTAAAGATTTGAAGATTTCTTCTGCTTACTATGTTACTTTTTTCCACATATGATAAATCATATATTCTTATACATGGTATTTTCATTATCATCATTTTATGAAAGAATCTGAATCCAGCAAAACTGCTTTCTGCACAATCTCCCCCTGCCTCTGCACTATTGCAACCTCAGAAAAGTGCCTATCTGATCTAGTATACTTATTTCATTATTTACATGTAAAGTGAAAGTTGTAGAATCCCTTATCCTTTTTAACTTGTATTTGGGAACTATGCGTAGAGTGGCCACATGTCCCATTCTGTCCTAGGCAGTGTTGGTTCATGATCACTGTCTCAGAGTAATTACTGAGAGCATCTCCTTTGTTCTAATAAATGATTTGCTTTGTATGCTAAGTATACATCATACCAACAATGGTTTATTTGCTTCCTTACTCTGTGTGTGTGTGTTTGGTGAGAGAGAGAGAGATTTCAACTTACCCAGGTACCATTTTCTCATAGGAATATGAAACCCCAAAAATCTTTGTAATGATTCAAGATGAAAAAACAAACCTTTAAGGAATCAAATTCTGGATAACATTTGATAACTTTTTAAAGAGCATTAACTGAAATTAATTTAAACTGTGTCCTAGTTGAATATTCTTTATCACTAATGTGTTTTAATATAAATGACTCAGTATAAGAAGGTGATTAAGGTCATCAGCAGAGACTCTGAAAGCTTTGGTTTTGAAAATAACTGATTCTGCCATTATCCCTGTGCCCTTGACAAGTTACTTTGACTATGAGAATTAGTTTCCTATGACATGAAATTATAACAATCTCATAGGATTGCTGTGAAAATTAAATACCTCATAAATATCAGAAGACTAGGAATCTGTAGTTATCATTAGTTTTAATTATTAATAATGTTGAATCTAAATCCTTTTTTGGAACTCTTTGATTGGGGAATTTTAAAATTTGATAGCAAGTAAGTAATTGCAAAAGGTTTTTCATCTGTTTTAATGGTTATCAAGAAACCATTTTTTTTTCTGTATGTGTTCTCAAACAATCAAAGACAAGTCTTTATTTTCTAATACTTCCTTATTTGTTCTTTTTTGCAATCCTGTACATGAGAGAAGTAAAGGAACCACAGTTGTAGAGTGTATTTCTGAAACAATAAACAAGATGATTTTTAAAACATGAATGTATGTGTAGTTTTTCAACCAAAACAAATTTTTTTTTTTTTTTAAGATTTTATTTATTTATTTGACAGAGAGAGACACAGCGAGAGAGGGAACACAAGCAGGGGGAGCAGGAGAGGGAGAAGCAGGCTTCCCGCTGAGCAGGGAGCCCAATGCGGGGCTCGATCCCAGGACCCTGGGATCATGACCTGAGCCGAAGGCAGATGCTTAACAACTGAGCCACCCAGGCG
>NW_027864713.1:0-253 GCF_054177405.1 Leptonychotes weddellii
AAGAGACAATGGACTCTGAAAAACAAACTGAGGGTTCTAGAGGGGAGGGGGGTGGGGGGATGGGTTAGCCTGGTGATGGGTATTAAAGAGGGCACGTTCTGCATGGAGCACTGGGTGTTATATGCAAACAATGAATCATGGAACACTGCATCAAAAACTAATGATGTAATGTATGGTGATTAACATAATAATAAAAAAATAAAAAAAGATATTTGGATGAAAAATGAAAAAAAAACTGGTGGACTGAACACAC
>NW_027864714.1:0-253 GCF_054177405.1 Leptonychotes weddellii
GTGAGTCTATTGCAACTACTCAGCTGTGCCCTTCTAGCGTGAAAGTGAATGGGTAGGACTGTGTTTCAATAAAACTTTATTTATGGACAGTGAGTGTCACAGTAGCGTCAAACACACCCTTTCCTTCAGAATATAGCTGGTCTTCAAATTCAGATATTCTTGCCATTCCTCACTAATGTGACAAAATTTAAAAATGCACTTGATATTCTCAGGTTTGATGCTACCCTTCTCCTTGAGAAACATAAAGTACTTA
>NW_027864715.1:0-253 GCF_054177405.1 Leptonychotes weddellii
TCCAATAAGAATGGGAACATGTCAAAAACACACAAAGACCACAATGAAGGGGCCCCTACTGGCAAAATTTGGGAGAACTGGAGCATAGGAAGGAATAATAGTAATAGATAGTAATAGATTCTAACCCAATGGATAAGGAATGATGTTCCATCCTCTGCCATATAAGACAGGTAAAAAATGTGGGTATTTGTGACATATGCCATTGTCAACCATGAGTCCAGATCCATCATGTCAGAGAACCATTTCCTTATTC
>NW_027864716.1:0-253 GCF_054177405.1 Leptonychotes weddellii
GCCTGGGTGGCTCAGTTGGTTGGGCGGCTGCCTTCGGCTCAGGTCATGATCCTGGAGTCCCGGGATCGAGTCCCGCATCAGGCTCCCTGCTCAGCGGGGGGTCTGCTTCTCCCTCTGACCCTCTTCCCTCTTGTGCTGTCTCTCTCAAATAAATAAATAAAATCTTAAAAAAAAAAATGGTCAGCGATGTTTATTTGTTTATTTTTTTAAGATTTTATTTATTTGAGAGAGAGGGAGAGAGCACAAGCAGGGG
>NW_027864717.1:0-253 GCF_054177405.1 Leptonychotes weddellii
TCTGTTTTTCAATGGACTTATATACATTTCAAAGAGGGGAGAAAGCACCCACAATCACAAGTTTCCTCAAGTAAATGCTATAAGAAAAGGATGGGAAGGGGCTCTCTTTCCTTATTTTCAACAGGGACAATAAGCCCCTTACTTTTAATATATTTTGTCCTAACAGTAGACCTTGGCTTGGTTTGCTCACAGAGCTGTTATTCATCTGGCTGTTGGCTGGTCTAGGACGGCTGCAGCTGGAAAGGCTGCGCTA
>NW_027864718.1:0-253 GCF_054177405.1 Leptonychotes weddellii
GTAAAACATTTAGCACATTGCAGATTTGGAATAGATGTTGGCCCCTGAGATTTCTTTTTTTTTTTTTTTAAAGATTTTATTTATTTTTTTGACAGAGAGAGACATAGCGAGAGCAGGAACACAAGCAGGGGGAGTGGGAGAGGAGAAGCAGGCTTCCCGCGGAGCAGGGAGCCCGATGCGGGGCTCGATCCCAGGACTCCGGGATCATGACCTGAGCCGAAGGCAGACGCTTAACGACTGAGCCACCCAGGCG
>NW_027864719.1:0-253 GCF_054177405.1 Leptonychotes weddellii
AGAGTATAGGAGGAAGAGAGGAAGAGAAGAATTGTATGCCAGAAATGTATCAGGAATTGTGATTGTCAGAAGCACTTGTAATAGCAAAGGCAGAATTCCAGAGGCAGAAAACGATTCTGGCTATAGAGCTGTCTTAAGTTCAGTTTATGCTCAGACCAGGTAGAAAGTGGTACTTAAATGTTTACTTCTTTATCCCGACCAGTGTGTGTGGTAGTCCTCTACCTAGCTCTGAATGTTCATGGCCCATCCCAGA
>NW_027864720.1:0-253 GCF_054177405.1 Leptonychotes weddellii
CATACAACACATAATCTGCAAACCAAAAATGCTGGCAGAACTAGCTATGGGTATTTATGGACTGATGAGAAGCCATCTTAGAGTGAAACCAAAAAATATAATTAGGAAATCGTTTTCTCAGAATTAAAGAGAGAATCCCGACAGAAATCTGTGGCTTTAGAATCACCCCTGAGCAGCCTAGTGATGCACCTGGACGAGAGCCGCCTGCTTTTATTTCTACCTCTCTCTTTATCCTGCTTTGAATCAAAACACA
>NW_027864721.1:0-253 GCF_054177405.1 Leptonychotes weddellii
AATGATTTCCTCTGGGTTTTTAGGTTATAAAGTAAAGGATGCTTTAATTAATCTTTTTTTACTTTTTTGCATTGTCTAAGTTGTACAGAATAATATATATTACACATTTACTTTGAAAGATCAAATATATAAGTTAATGATAGAAACGTAACTTTTGGGTGAACATAGCATAATGTATAGAGATGTTGAATCACTATGTTGTACACCTGAAATTAGTGTAACATTGTGTGTCAATTATACTCAAATAAAAAAA
>NW_027864722.1:0-253 GCF_054177405.1 Leptonychotes weddellii
GGAACACTTCATCTAGAACTAATGATGTAATGTATGGGGATTAACATAAGAATAAAAAAAAATTTAACTTTTGGGAAAAATAATTCATATATAACCAGCGATTAATATTAATAATAGATAAGAGGAAACAAGCCAGATAGAGGACAAACTATAGAGTCAGAAATAACATAATTTTGTAATTGGCTAATTCAGTGTTTAAGAAATACTAGGAGTAATGACAATACAGAAAGATGCTAAATAAAAATTAATCACT
>NW_027864723.1:0-1859 GCF_054177405.1 Leptonychotes weddellii
TCTTCTTTGCCGATTTGGATGCCTTTGATTTCTTTTTGTTGTCTGATTGCTGTGGCTAGGACTTCTAGTACTATGTTGAATAGCAGTGGTGATAGTGGACATCCCTGCCGTGGTCCTGACCTTAGGGGGAAAGCTCTCAGTTTTTCTCCATTGAGACTGATATCTGCTGTGGGTTTTTCATAGATGGCTTTTATGAAATTGAGGTATGTACCCTCTATCCCTATACTCTGAAGAGTTTTGATCAAGAAAGGATGCTATACATTGTCAAATGCTTTTCCTGCATCTATTGAGAAGATCTTATGGTTCTTGTTCTTTCTTTTATTAATGTATTGTATCACATTGATTGATTTGCAGATGTTGAACCAACCTTGCAGCCCAGGGATAAATCCCACTTGGTCGTGGTGAATAATTTTTTTAATGTACTGTTGGATCCTATTGGATAGTACTTTGGTGAGAATTTTTGCATCCATGTTCATCAAGGATATTGGTCTGTAATTCTCCTTTTTGATGGGGCATTTGTCTTTTGGGGATCAAGGTAATGGTGGCCTCATAAAATGAGTTTGGAAGTTTTCCCTCCATTTCTATTTTTTGGAACAATTTCAGAAGCATAGGTATTAATTCTTCTTGAAATGTTTGGTAGAATTCCCCTGGGAAGCCATCTGGCCCTGGAATTTTGTTTGTTGGGAGATTTTGGATTACTGCTTCAATTTCCATAGTGGTTATGGGTCTGTTAGGTGTTCTCTTTCTTCCTGGTTCAGTTTTGGTAGTTTATACATCTCTAGGAATGCATCCATTTCTTGCAGATTTTCTAATTTGCTGCTGTAGGGTTGCTCATAATATGTTCTTATAATTGTTTGTATTTCTTTGGTGTTGATTGTGATCTCTCCCCTTTCATTCATAATTTTATTTATTTGGGTCCTTTCTCTTTTCTTTTTGGTAAGTCTGGCCAGGGGTTTATCAATCTTGTTAATTCTTTCAAAGAAACAGCTGCTAGTTTCATTGATCTGTTCTACTGTTCTTTTGGTTTCTATTTCATTGATTTCTGCTCTGATCTTTATTATTTCTCTTCTCCTGCTGGGTTTAGGCTTTATTTGCTGTTCTTTCTCCAGCTCCTGTAGGTGTAAGTTTAGGTTGTGTATTTGAGACCTGTCTTGTTTCTTGAGAAAGGCGTGTATTGCTATATACTTTCCTCTTAGGACTGCCTTTGCTGCATCCCAAAGATTTTGAACAGCTGTGTTTTCATTTTCATTGGTTTCCATGATTTTTTAAATTCTTCTTTAATTTCCTGGTTGACCCATTCATTCTTTAGTAGGATGCTCTTTAGCCTCCATGTATTTGAGTTCTTTTCAACTTTCCTCTTGTGATTGAGTTCTACTTTCAAAGCATTGTGGTCTGAAAATATGCAGGGAATGATCCCAATCTTTGGTACCAGTTGAGACCGGATTTGTGACCTAGGATGTGATCTATTCTGGAGAATGTTTTATGGGCACTAGAGAAGAATGTGTATTCTGTTGCTTTGGGATGGAATGTTCTGAATATATCTGTGAAGTCTGTGCGGGCCAGTGTGTCATTTAAAGTCTTTATTTCCTTGTTGATCTTTTGCTTAGATGATCTGTCCATTTCAATGAGGGTGGTGTTAAAGTCCCCTACTACTATTGTATTGTTGTTGATGTGTTTCTTTGCTTTTGTTATTAATTGGCTTATATAATTGGCTGCTCCCATGTTAGGGGCATAGATATTTACAACTGTTAGATCTTCTTGTTGGCTAGACCCTTTAAGTATGCTATAGTGTCATTCCTTATCTCTTATTATAGTCTTTGGTTTAAAATCTAATTTGTCTGATAGAACAATTGCCACCC
>NW_027864724.1:0-253 GCF_054177405.1 Leptonychotes weddellii
TGTTCACTTGTCTCTAAGTATTTTCTGATTTCCCTTATTATTTCTTCTTTGACTCATTGGTAGTTTAAGACTGTGTTATTTAATTTCCACAACTTCCCGAATTTTCTGGTTTTCCTACTGTTCTTGATTTCTAACGTCAACCTGTTGTGGTCAGAGAAGATACTTTGTATAATAGTTAACTTTTTAAGTCTGTTGACACTTCACTTGCCATCTGGTATATGGTCCACTCTGGAGAATGTCCTGTGTGCCCTTG
>NW_027864725.1:0-253 GCF_054177405.1 Leptonychotes weddellii
AATTTATTTTATGAAGATACTTTTTTTTGATACTTTTTTTTTGTTTTTTTAATTTTTCAATCTCACCTCTTCCACAATGGCAAACATTCCTGCACAGAGAAACCAAACGCCAATGTTTGAGTCCTTCATGGACATTGTAGGACTGCTTAATATCCTAATGCTAATATTAAAAAGAGTATTAGTTGCATAATATTCCACTATATACATATACTTGCCATTTGTAACAACGTGGATGGAACTGGAGGGTATTATG
>NW_027864726.1:0-253 GCF_054177405.1 Leptonychotes weddellii
GGAGCTAGCTAATACCAGCTGCAAATTTTAAATTTTTAAATTTCCGGGAACTTGGGGCGCCTGGGTGGCTCAGTTGGTTAAGCGACTGCCTTCGGCTCAGGTCATGATCCTGGAGTCCCGGGATCGAGTCCCGCATCGGGCTCCCTGCTCGGCAGGGAGTCTGCTTCTCCCTCTGACCCTCCTCCCTCTCATGCTCTCTGTCTCTCATTCTCTCTGTCTCAAATAAATAAATAAAATCTTTAAAAATAAATAA
>NW_027864727.1:0-253 GCF_054177405.1 Leptonychotes weddellii
AAATGTCAAATGCACATGCCCTTTGACCCCACAACTCCATTTTAGGAACTTGTCCCATAGAAATCCCAGTACACATATATATGTAAGGATGCACAAGTAAATATATACAGGTGTGTTTGGTGTAGCACTGTGTGAGAAAGCAAAAATGTCTAAATTAAACTCAAATATCCAGAGAATCTACTACAACACAACAGAAGACTATATACATCTGCTCCATGGGATGAGGTCTCTGAAATACACAGGTAAAAATACA
>NW_027864728.1:0-253 GCF_054177405.1 Leptonychotes weddellii
GCCACAATCGATACTTCTAAAAAGTAACCTCATTCTCTCAACCCATGGTGTGCATTTTGATATAAAACTTTAATATGCACACGGGTGATGGTCACCTAAGTATATCTTAAGAAGCATTCTTGTTGGAATTCTGGGAACTGGGTCCATTTTATGAATAAGGCACACTGTAGCCTTTTCAAGGAGCTTTTTTTTTTTTTTTAAGATTTTATTTATTTATTTGATAGAGAGAGAGCACAAGCAGGGGGAGTGGGAG
>NW_027864729.1:0-253 GCF_054177405.1 Leptonychotes weddellii
CCTATTTTGTATGTTATATGTATTACATGCTGTATTCTTACAATAAAGTAAACTAGAAGAAGAAAATGTTATCATAAGGCAGGGACACCTGGGTGGCTCAGGTCTGCCTTCGGCTCAGGTCATGATCCCGGGGTCCTGGGATCGAGCCCTGCATTGGGCTCCCTGCTCAGTGGGGAGCCTGCTTCTCCCTCTCCCTCTGCTCCTCTCCCTGCTTGTGCTCTCTCTCTCTCTTTCTCTCTGACAAATAAATAAA
>NW_027864730.1:0-253 GCF_054177405.1 Leptonychotes weddellii
GGGTGTTATGCACAAACAATGAATCATGGAACACTTCATCTAAAACTAATGATGTAATGTATGGGGATTAACATAAGAATAAAAAAAAATAGAAAAAAAAATTAATGATGTAATGTATGGTGATTAACGTAACATAATAATAAAAAAAGAAGTTGTTTGTTGTTCTTAGAATCAGGAGCTAGCTGTAAATCTTGAGAAAGAGGAGGCTTCAGATTTAAATGTTGTAATGGAGAATAGATACGATCTAGCTTGT
>NW_027864731.1:0-253 GCF_054177405.1 Leptonychotes weddellii
AGGCACAGGTGTGCAGCCGAGGGCTGGGAATTGGGCAGAGGATTGGGCCCCCGGGGGCCCGCCCCCTCCCCAGCCGCGCTGCACGCTCGCGCTCTTCTGGGTCCCTGGCTGCCCGCACCTGCGCGGCTCACGCATGCGCGCTAGGCGCCCCTCACCTGTGCGGTGGAAGCCGGGTGTCTCTCTGCCGGTGCATCTCGGCCCGCACCAGAACCACCCGAGAGCCTTCCGGGCGGAGGGATCCCAACCCCGAGAC
>NW_027864732.1:0-253 GCF_054177405.1 Leptonychotes weddellii
CCCAGGGCTCGCCCCAAATCAGGGCCCCGGGGCTGGGTGGGGGGGAACACGGAAGAGGCAGAGGCCACCCCCCTTGGCCACACTCAGGGTGAAAACAGACAGAACACAGGCGCATAGAGGAGACAGCCATGGGGTGGAGGGCCTGTTCCGGGACGTGGGGGCTCCGCTGCCTCAGGGGAATGCCCGGGACGGCAGCGGGGTGGTTCGGGTTGATTTAAGGTGTCGGCGTGTTTGAAGCCCGAGAGCAGCACCT
>NW_027864733.1:0-1859 GCF_054177405.1 Leptonychotes weddellii
CTCCGCCTTGGCGCCGGACACCTGGGCATCAACCTCCATGCTGGGCAGGGACACCTCCATGTCGGGGGCGCTCACCTCCGCTTTGGCGCCCTTCAGGTCCAGTTTCGGCCCCTTGATGTCCACCTGGGGGACCTTGATGTCCACCTGCGGGGCCTTGATGTCCACCGTGGGCATCTTCAGGCTCGGCATTGGCACTTTGCGCAGCTGGCCCTTGATCTTGACCCCTTCTGCTTTGCCCTTCAGCCCGGACACAGCCACCTCTCCCTCAGGGAGGGACACCTCCAGCTCTCCCCCAGGGAGGTCGATATCAGCAGTGGGCACTTGGACGGCACTCTCTGGGGATCGCACCTCCCTTCGCAGGGAGGGCTGTGTGGCCTCGGCTCTGACCTTGGGCACCGACACGTCCATGGATGTTCCCAAATCCTTGCTTGGAGCCGATGCGCTGAAGGACGGCATCTTGAACTTGGGCATCTTGAACTTGCTGTCTGTGGAGGCCACCTCCTTGTCTCCCAGGGACAGTTCAGCCTCCACCTTGGCGTCGGAAACCTGGGCGTCCACCTCCACGCTGGGCAGGGACACCACCATGTCGGGGGCGCTCACTTCCCTTTTGGCACCCTTCAGGTCCAGATTGGGCCCCTTGATGTCCACCTGGGGGGCCTTGAAGTCCACTTTGGGCATTTTGATGCTGGGCATCTGCACCTTGGGCAGGTGCCCTTTGAGTCCGCCTGCGGCCGAGGGTTCCTGGAGCCTCCCCTCGGGCACTTGCCCCTCAGGGAGCTTCAGGCCCACCGAAGCTGTCTTGACGTTTAGGTCGGCAGATGGCAGCTCAGTGGTCACATCACTGGTCTTGACGTCGGCCTGGATAGAGGGCATGGAAACCTCAGCCTGTACCTTGGGCAGGGCCGCGTCCATAGAGGCTTCCAAGGACTTGCTTGGTGCTGACGCGCCGAAGGACCGCATCTTGAACTTGGGCATCTTGAACTTGCTTTCTCTGGCAGCCTCCTCCTTGTCTCTCAGGGACAGGTCAGCCTCCACCTTGGCACCGGGAACCTGGGCATCCACCTCCACGCTGGGAAGGGACAGCTCCACGTCGGGGGTGCTCACCTCCCCTTTGGTGCCTTTCAGGTCCAATTTGGGCCCCTTGATGTCCACCTGGGGGACCTTGATGTCCACCGTGGGCATCTTGAGGCTGGGCATCTGCACTTTGGGCAGCTGACCCTTGATCTTGACCCCTTCTGCTTTGCCCTTCAGCCCGGACACAGCCACCTCTCCCTCAGGGAGGGACACCTCCAGCTCTCCCCCAGGGAGGTCGTTATCAGCAGTGGGCACTTGGAGGGCACCCTCTGGGGCTCGCACCTCCCCACCCAAGGAGGGCAGTGTGGCCTCGGCTCCGACCTTGGGCACCGACATGTCCACGGATGTTCCCAAATCTTTGCTTGGCGCCGATGCGCCGAAGGACGGCATCTTGAACTTGGGCATCTTGAACCTGCTGTCTCTGACAGCCACCTCCTTGTCTCCCAGGGACAGGTCAGCCTCCACCTTGGCATCAGGAACCTGGGCGTCCACCTCCATGCTGGGCAAGGACACCTCCATGTCGGGGGCGCTCACCTCCCCTTTGGCACCCTTCAGGTTCAGTTTGGGCCCCTCGATGTCTACCTGGGGGGCCTTGATGTCCACCGTGGGCATCTTGAGGCTGGGCATCTGCACTTTGGGCAGCTGACCCTTGATCTTGACCCCTTCTGCTTTGCCCTTCAGCCCGGACACAGCCACCTCTCCCTCAGGGAGGGACACCTCCAGCTCTCCCCCAGGGAGGTCGATATCAGCAGTGGGCACTTGGACGGCACCCTCTGGGGCTCGCA
>NW_027864734.1:0-253 GCF_054177405.1 Leptonychotes weddellii
CTACATGAAGGCAAATAAATGCCTGCGAGATTACCTGATCCCTGCAGGAGGAGGAGAATTGGAGTTCTTACCGGCTGTTCTCACTGACACTTTGGAGTGACTAAGATCTTTTTTTTTTTTTAAAGACTTTATTTATTTATTTGACAGAGAGAGACACAGCGAGAGAGGGAACACAAACAGGGGGAGTGGGAGAGGGAGAAGCAGACTCCCTGCCGAGCAGGGAGCCCGATGCGGGGCTTCATCCCAGGACCCC
>NW_027864735.1:0-253 GCF_054177405.1 Leptonychotes weddellii
AATGTCTATGAACAGATGAATGGATAAGCAGTTACTTAGCCATATAAAGGAATAGAGTTCCGGTTCATGCTACAACCTGGATCGACCCTGATAACGTTATGCTGAATGAAAGAAGTCAGACACAAAAGGTCACGTATCATAGGATTCCAGTTACATGAAGTATCCAGAATCAGTAAATTTCTAGAGACAGAAAGCAGACCGGTGATTCCTGGAACTAGAATGAAGGGAGGAATGGGGAGTCACTATTTAATGG
>NW_027864736.1:0-253 GCF_054177405.1 Leptonychotes weddellii
CGCCTGGGTGGCTCAGTTGGTTAAGCGACTGCCTTCGGCTCAGGTCATGATCCTGGAGTCCCAGGATCGAGTCCCACATCGGGCTCCCTGCTCAGCGGGGGTCTGCTTCTCCCTCTGACCCTCTTCCCTCTCGTGCTCTCTGTCTCTCATTCTCTCTCTCAAATAAATAAATAAAATCTTTAAAAAAAAAAAAAAAAGATTTTATTTATTTATTTGACAGAGAGAGACACAGTGAGAGAAGGAACACAAGCAG
>NW_027864737.1:0-253 GCF_054177405.1 Leptonychotes weddellii
TAGGATCTGAAGGAAGAGGAGTTATTTACTGGATAAAATGTGCTTTTTGTGGCTGGGGGGGGCTTTAGTACTATATTAGGAGCTCAATAAATGACAATTGATTTCTAAATTACTTTTATATGATTCCCTCAATTTTTAAAAGTATCCCACACCTGAATCTTGTTCACAATATTGTAAATAATAAGACATTTTATTTTTATGTTTAATAAGGAAAAGGGATGTTCCAACAAATATATTACCAATAAAATTGGTA
>NW_027864738.1:0-253 GCF_054177405.1 Leptonychotes weddellii
GGGCGCCTGGGTGGCTCAGTTGGTTAAGCGACTGCCTTCGGCTCAGGTCATGATCCTGGAGTCCCGGGATCGAGTCCCGCATCGGGCTCCCTGCTCGGCAGGGAGTCTGCTTCTCCCTCTGACCCTCCTCCCTCTCATGCTCTCTGTCTCTCATTCTCTCTATCTCAAATAAATAAATAAAATCTTTAAAAAAAAAAAAGACTTTATTTTTAAATAATCTCTACACCCAACGTGGGGCTTGAACTTACAACCG
>NW_027864739.1:0-253 GCF_054177405.1 Leptonychotes weddellii
GGCGGACCCCAGCCACGGCCTGCGGAGCCCCCACAGCTGAGCGGGGGTTGGGGTGACCCCAGCCACGGCCTGCGGAGCCCCCACAGCTGAGCGGGGTGGGCAGACCCCAGCCACGGCCTGCGGGGCCACATTCTTTACACTAACGCTCTATGGGCTTATTAACAGAGTCAAGCTGAAGAGCCTCCGGGGCACGTGGGCCCCGTGTGCGAGGCTCTCAGGGCCGACCCAGGGTGGGGCGTGGGGCACCGACTGT
>NW_027864740.1:0-253 GCF_054177405.1 Leptonychotes weddellii
TCAGGCTCCAAGCTCAGTGCAGAGTTTGCTTAAGATTCTCCTTCTCCCTCTGCACCCCCTACTTGTGCTCTCTCTCTAAAATAAATAAATCTTTAAAAAAATACTTATTGCTTAGAAACGCTAACCATTAACTAAGCTTTCAGCAAGTCATAATCCTTTTGCTGGTGGAGGGTCTTGCCTTGATGATGAGGGCTGCTGACGGATCAAGGTGGTTGTGGCTGAAGGTTGGGGTGGCTGTGGCAACTTCTTATAA
>NW_027864741.1:0-253 GCF_054177405.1 Leptonychotes weddellii
AACTTCTCTCCATCCCTTGGGACCTGGCAGCACAAGGACTCTAGAGGACTGGGAATTAGAAGTGAACTTCTGAAGGAAATGGTGGCTCATTGTTCCAGAGACTTTCACTTTTAAATTTGAGGTTGAACAAGCATTGAGCTCTTCTCCCATTGGCTGAAGCTCAAGAGGAGAATGGAAGCAGATATGCGGGTTGTTCGTGGAAATAGCAGCGATCAAAACTCATCTCCATGAATTACCAGATCAGTGCTGGATT
>NW_027864742.1:0-253 GCF_054177405.1 Leptonychotes weddellii
ATGTTAATCACCATATATTACATCATTAGTTTTGATGTAGTGTTCCATGATTCATTGTTTGCATATAACACCCAGTGCTCCATGCAGAACGTGCCCTCTTTAATACCCATCAACAGGCTAACCCATCCCCTACCCCCTTCCCCTCTAGAACCCTCAGTTTATTTTTCAGAGTCCATCGTCTCTCATGGTTCATCTCCCCTTCCAGTTTCCCCCACTTCGTTCTTCCCCTCCTGCTATCTTCTTCTTTTTTTTT
>NW_027864743.1:0-253 GCF_054177405.1 Leptonychotes weddellii
ACCCACGGAGGGCTCACCGCACTCAGCGCCCCGTGTACTTTCCCGCTGAGCCTGCACAATCCACACGTGAGGTGAGGACTGTCGCTGTGAATAAGAAATGGTGTTGGAGCAGGCTTAGGAGAGGTGCCCAAGGTCGTATGACCCAGAAGCGAGAGGACGAGGGGGCAAACTCCAGCCTCTGACTCCAAAGCCTGAGCCCCCAGTCACTACCTTGCGCCCGCTGGCTCGTCCCTGAGGGCTACACGCCCACCCG
>NW_027864744.1:0-1859 GCF_054177405.1 Leptonychotes weddellii
CCTAGCTGTTAGATTATCTAGATTGGATTGGATCTCATTGATAGCATTTTTAAGTTCTGCCAATTCACCTTTTATTTCTGCCCTTAGAGACTCTATGTTGCCATTAATTGATTTCTCCATTCTAGCCATTGTCTTCACCATTGCTAGCCTGAATTCCATCTCCGACATCTTGGTTAGATCTGCATCCATTTGTAAATCTGCAGCATAAGTCATAATCTCTGAGTCTTTTCTATTTTGGGGGCTCCTCCTCCTAGTCATTCTGTTGATGGGTGTTTGAGGGAATGTATAGAGTCCAAATTATTGACCAGAACCCAAGCAAGATGCACCTGTTTTCTTGGGACCTTAGGCTGGCCTCTTGTTTCCCCAGCCTGTCTTCTGCAGGAGGGGCCTGCCGCACTGTTACTCAGGCAACCCTGTTTTTGGGCGGAGTTGCCCTGCCCCCCTGTGGGGGGATAGGCTCAGCTGGAATCAGTCTTTGGGGCTTTTGTTCTCTGACGGCTTTCCCTGGTGGCTTTCCGCATCTCTTCCGCAAGTCAGAGCAGAAGAGACCGTTTCCAACCCTCGGCCTCAGAGCAGAGAGATCGCAGTCTGCTCTTCAGTGAGCTCTCCAGGCCACACCATCTCCGTTTCTGTCTGTGCTGCTATAAACTGCAGCGGCCTGGGTTGTGCGCCCCTCCGCAGCGCCCCCAGTTCTGCCTCCAGGTCAGAGCACGTGAGCGCGACCCCACCGCTCCGAGTTTCCGTCCCGGGGGCTGACCTAGAGTCCTTTCCCCGCTGCTACCGGTCTGCGAGCCTGTGCCCGGTCCAGAGCACATGAGGCTGTCACTCACCGGCGGTGTAGGATCCCCACAGCCAGGCACCCTCCCACTGCCATTTATCCTCCGATATCTGCCCGTGGAATCATGGCTCCCCGCTTTGTACCTCAAAACCAACCGCCTGTGACTATTCTCCACTTTACTGAATTCCTGTATGAGTTCTAGCAGTTTTGCGGTGGAGTCTCTTGGGTTTTCCACACAAAGTATCATATCATCTGCAAAAAGTGAGCGTTTCATTCTTCTTTGCTGATTCAGATGCCTTTTATTTCATTTCATTGTCTGATTGCTGAGGCTAGGACTTCTAGTACTATGTTGAACAACAGTGGTGATAGTTGACATCCCTGTCATGTTCCTGACCTTAGCGGGAAAGCTCTCAGTTTTTGCCCATTGAGAATGATACTCGCTGTGGGTTTTTCATTGATAGCTTTTATGATATTGAGGTATGTACCCTCTATCCCTACATTGTGAAGAGTTTTAATCAAGAAAGAATGCTGTACTTTGTCAAATGCTTTCTCTGCATCTCTTGAGAGGATCATATGGTTCTTGTTCTTTCTTTTATTAATGTATTGTATCACATTGATTGATTTGCAGATGTTGGACCAACCTTGCAGCCCAGGAATAAATCCCAGTTTGTTGCGGTGAATGTACTTTAATGTACTGTTGGATCCTATTGGCTAGTATTTTGGTGAGAATTTTTGCATCTGTGTTCATCAGGGATATTGGTCTGTAGTTCTCCTTTTTGATGGGGTCTTTGGTTTTGGGATCAAGGTAATGCTGGCCTCATCAAACGAGTTTGGAAGTTTTTCTTCCATTTCTATTTTTTGGAACAGTTTCAGAAGAATAGGTATTAATTCTTCTTTAAGTGTTTGGTAGAATTCCCCTGGGAAGCCATCTGGCCCTGAACTTTTGTTTGTTGGGAGATTTTTGATGACTGCTTCAATTTCCTCAGTGGTTATAGGTCTGTTCAGATTTTCTATTTCTTCCTGGTTCAGTTCTGGTAGTTTATACGTCTCTAGGAATGCATCCATTTCTTACAGATTATGT
>NW_027864745.1:0-253 GCF_054177405.1 Leptonychotes weddellii
AGAAGAGTGGGATCTGTGCTAAAAGAAGTCAGGAGGGTAAAGTCAAAAGCCCCCCATGATCTGACCTCATGGTCAGCTTAGCACCTCACTACTTGGTGTCCCACCTGGAACCTTACATCATAGCAACACCAGTCTCCTTGCACTTTCTAGCACACGCCATTATGTCTTGCTCATGGTTTTCAACACCCCTTTCCTGGGACGTCTATACCTTCTTTGCTTGGATAATGCCTACTCATCCTGCTAGATTCAGTTC
>NW_027864746.1:0-253 GCF_054177405.1 Leptonychotes weddellii
GGAATGTTTTTCCATTTCTTTGTGTCTTCCTCAATTTCTTTCATGAGTATTCTGTAGTTTTCTGAGTACAGATCCTTTGCTTCTTTGGTTAGATTTATTCCTAGGTATCTTATGGTTTTGGGTGCAATTGTAAATGGGATCGACTCCTTAAGAGAAGCCAAACTTTCTAAGTAGCTTATAAACTGATAACAGAAAAAATAGAAATTTACTGGATAAATTTTGATAAAAACTTTTGTATAATTGGTAGATGGGA
>NW_027864747.1:0-253 GCF_054177405.1 Leptonychotes weddellii
ATTTTGTATGTTATATGTATTACATGCTGTATTCTTACAATAAAGTAAACTAGAAGAAGAAGAAAATGTTATCATAAGGCAGGGACACCTGGGTGGCTCAGGTCTGCCTTCGGCTCAGGTCATGATCCCGGGGTCCTGGGATCGAGCCCTGCATTGGGCTCCCTGCTCAGTGGGGAGCCTGCTTCTCCCTCTCCCTCTGCTCCTCTCCCTGCTTGTGCTCTCTCTCTCTCTTTCTCTCTGACAAATAAATAAA
>NW_027864748.1:0-253 GCF_054177405.1 Leptonychotes weddellii
GAGTCTATTTATAACATGCTAATCTGGTCTAGCCCCTCCCCCTGCAAGAGGTCACCTCGTGCTTGGTGAGTGGAGACGTGTTTCAGTTTGCTAGGGCCGCGGTAACAAAGAACCACAGACCAGGGGACTTAAACCACAGACATTTATTTTCTCCCAGTTCCAGAGGCTGGATGTCCAAGATCAAGCTGTCCGCAGGGTGGGTCCCTTCTGAGGCTGGGAGGGAGAGTCTGCTTCAGGCTGCTTTCTGTGGGGG
>NW_027864749.1:0-253 GCF_054177405.1 Leptonychotes weddellii
CACCCCCCACCCCAGCCTCATGGGAAATGTGGGGCATCAGCCTCAGGGAGATGGAGTCAGGGAGCTCTTATTTAGGGTGGCTCTAGGAAGCCCCTCAGCAGCAGGAATCAATGGAACGTCTACCATCAGAATGACTTAACTCTTGGGCTTTGTTTTTCCCAGTCTTCATGTTGCCAGCCAACTGACTCATCCTTCCTTCCCTTAATTCTCTGTCTCACAGTTCATGCCAGCTCATAGATTCTGCTCTCCTCCC
>NW_027864750.1:0-253 GCF_054177405.1 Leptonychotes weddellii
CTCACCTGATTACTTTATTAATGTGTGGTATGATATATTTTGATGTCCTCAAAAATGACTACACGTATGCAAATTTTGGGTTTCACTTAATCATTTTATCTTGTATGCGCAGACACTATTTTTGATATAACAGTGAAAAAGTAGCAGGTGACTCGCCAATGCAAGAGATATTCGTTTGAAAAAACACCAGCATCCGTGAAAAATGTGAATTATTTTATCACTGGAATATTACTAGATTATAGCTTTGAGTGGA